>NC_053497.1:33344013-33644429 GCF_905171775.1 Rana temporaria
ATCAGAAGTGCGCCGCTCGGCGCTTCTATGCTCCGTCGGAAGCCTCTTCCAAGCTCCGAGAATTGCAGAGAAAGGGGGGCCCAACATCCCCCGCTGACAGCTTGCAAATAAGCAGAGCAGAGTAACATCAGTTGTGCGCCGCTCGGCGCTTCTGTGCTCCGTCGGAAGCCTCTTCCAAGCTCCGAGAACTGCAGAGGGAGGGGAGCTTGAGATCCCCCACTGACATCTGAGAGGAGAGGAAAGCAGCGTGAGATCAGCTGAGAGCAGCGGAAGGTCAGCGATATGCCGATGGTATTTGGCACAACTAGATCGCATAAACACCCACACACACACTCTCTACACTTAATAACACTGTAATAGAGTGGACAGCACTGTAAACTAGGTCTTATTTTCGGGGTAGGGCTTATATTGCAGCCCTTCCCGAAAATCACACTAGGTCTTATTTTCGGGGTAGGTCTTATTTTCGGGGAAACACGGTATGGGTTACTACTCTCTGTACATCCCTGTGTTTGGTACACTTTATAAGAAATAAACCTAAAAATGTCTGAAGGTTCCATCTAATGATGAATGGACACAATCAATCGATGAGCGGAGATCATTTTTGACAGAATGACAGAGATAAGTGTAAAGCTCACATAGGACTAAACGTGTTCATGAAATCCGGATGAGAACCCAGGAAACGGTGTTTGGATACATGGAATATGGTCATGATCTATAACGCTGGCCATATACACAGTGATTTTTAGCCTTTTTTAACCATCTTTTAATGATCAAACCTTCTCCCCTTTTGAAACATACACTATGGTTTTGGCTACAGACTACAAATTAGCAAAATCCATCAGAAATGGCCCATTTAATGCCTGCCTATTCCTTCCCCAAAAAAGTATTTTTATTACATATACATTGTGGCCTCAATAAATAACACAGAACAATCAGATGTACCTGCAGAACAATAAAGTTTATTGAAGAGCACTCAACTATGGTTCTGGTGAGTTCTGATGATGTCATATTGCAGTTGGCGATTTGAAAAGCTCCTGCACCCCCCTTTCCTACTGGTCCTGCGACCATATGAAGCAGACGAAACGCGTTGACAGTATGTAGCTTCCATGCTGCAGAGTCCCTCTCTCGATGTAACTGCAGTTACAGTCATTTATTATGGCGGATGAACCCTACACTAATATGGTAACAACTGCACATGTGCAGCCTAACACAGCTGAATTGGCAATGAGGAGTGACTAGGAGCAGGATCTCAGCTGACCGCAACTCCACACCATCGCACACTTCACCGCGAGCAATCTGCTGATTCAAACTGACTAACAGTGAGTCCATTCCACCCCTGGACTGCATTATGACTCAAGGTGCGTTATTCCATCGCTGAACTTTTCATAGTATCGGGTATGGGGGCGATAGAAATGCTTATCTGAAGCCACAGGCATATGTGCTGTGCTGTATGGTGGTCGGGCATGATCCCGCATATCTGAAATGAACGGCTCCACTGTTGTACTTTCACCCTCCAGTTAACTAAAGGAAAAACTATATGTGGTTCCATACAGCTTTGTCGGTAATAGACTGCTCCAAGATTGGGTCAACCAGCTCAATATGTGTAAGATGGGTCTGTGATGTACACACATACTGTAGGTGTGCCCAGCCTATTGCATTACGGTGTGCACCCCAAAGCTTAAACCCACATATGTGTGTGTGTGTATATAACACAATCTACCATGCTTCAATTATGTATGAACACAGTGAGTGATTGGTACCGATCACTCACTGTGTTCATTCACAGGTGCCTGGGCCCCCTATTGAACTAAGGGGGCCCAGGCCCTGTACTGCCTCCTCACTCACTCCTGAGTCCCCTGCTCCCTTGTCACTGGATTTGGTTGACAGCAGTGGGAGCCAATGTCCAATGAGGAGAAAGACAGCAGCTGGAGCCACTGCACTCATGCACATCACTGGATCGGATCAGGCTCAGTTAAGAAAAAAGGGGGGGTTTGGGGGGAGCTGCAATGCAGAAGGTTTTTCACCTTAATGCATATAATGCATTAAGGTGAAAAACCTTTAGACTTTACAACCACTTTAAGTATACCATTCTGTAGTTTTGACAGTGCAGATCATTCTGATAATTCTGTTCACCACTCTATCACCACCTGTTATCCCCTATAGCACATGTGTCAAACACAAGGCCCGCGGGCCGAATGCTGCCCCCCAGGCCATTTTATGTGGCCCCTGCACCCAGGGGGAGGGGTGAAAGTAAGATGTGGATAACCTGTGAAAGAGAGCTGAACCCTGCACTTTGTGCATAGCATAGGGTGACCACATTCCCAAACGGCCATTCAGGGACCCCTTTCCCAAAAATCAGCTTGTGCTGTAATGAATCACAGCACAGCTGGGGCAGCGGATGCACGCTCTACCCAGAAGAACTGATCATGTCCCCAAAAAAGGCAGCCGCATCGCCACTTTACTCATTGACAGCACTTGTCCTGACTGGCCGAGATCCGTTTTACCTTGTTCCAATGTTGGCTTTACACTGCCCTGCTGTGATTAGACACAAGAGGTGGAATTTATGATTTCTCCAATCACAAAAAGGAGGGGGATTGTGCCTCTCCAGACATTCCCGGCCAGGACAAGTGCTGTCAGTGAGTAAAGCGGCAATATGGTGGCCTTTTTGGGGGGCAACAGATAGAGGGGAGGGGGATGTGGCTGTGTCCGCTTCATTCCAGGACACTGTATTGTCCTGGAATGAAGGTGCAAGGGAAACAACCTGCAAAATGCGAGACTGTCCTGGGCAATCCAGGACACGTGGTCACCCTAGCATAGCACCTCTCTGAACCCTGTACTCTGTATGTAGCGTACCCCTCAACCCTGAACTCTGTACACAGCACACCCCTGAACTCTGCACTCTGTACATAGCACACCCCTGAACTCTGTGCATAGGGAACACTGTAAATAGTACAGCTTTGAACTCTGCATGTAACGTACTCATGGTATTTATTGCATGTACTCTCTGAGGGAAAAAAAGCCCTGAAGAAATTGATATAGTCTTACAGATGAAACCGGCCCTTTAAGGACAACTATAATGCCTATAAATTTGTGTTTAACATCCCTGCCCTATAGTATTATATGTGGTTTAAATTATTACAAGCTTCTTTTTGAGCTGGGTGATACAGTTGCTGGCATATGAGTGTATGCAACAGATTATCTGCTATTTTGTTTGTGTCGGTTCACACTGAGGCGACTTAGTCGACTGACAAGTCATGCGCCATTCAATGCGCCATTCAATGCTCCCACTTAGAAAAAGGTTGCTGCACTACTTGGGGCGACTTCCTTAGCAAGCGTTGTGCAGGGCGGCTTCAGAGTCAGGCGACTTTAAAGCCGCCCCACTGGGAACCGAGACTAACTGTTGCCATCTGAGTCCAGACTCTGTCTATGCTTTTAATAATAACATTGTTGTTATTACCTTGAATGATGGAGGTGGTTTATGACATGTTAGTGTCACCTTTTGTCCATTTATTATTATATGGTCCTCAATAAAGCATTTTTGTACTTTATTTTACCATTTGTGGTCGCTTTATACCTACTAAATGGGGTTTTAAAGGTAAAGAATTATTTTTTTTTTTAAATAACAAACATCATACATCAAATGTCATACTTACCTTCACTGTGCAGCTCGTTTTGCACAAAGTGGCCCCGATCCACGTCTTCTGGGGTCCCTTCCCGCAAGTTCTTGCGGGCGCACTCCCGTGATACAGCCGCCCGCCCCCCCCCCCCCGTGTCAATGGATGTGATTGACAGCAGAGCAAGCCAATGGATGTGCTGCTTTAAATCAACCAATGAATGAGCCGAGAAGCTCGACTGAGAAGCCAGCGTGTTCACGGCGTGTAAGTAAACGGGGAAGCTGGGAGGGGCGCTAATCCTTTAGATGTTTTTTCACCTTATTGCATAGGATGCATTAATTAAGGTGAAAAAACATGAACTTTTACAACCCCTTTAAGTAGGGACTCTTTTCCCCACATTATGTGCCTTCCTATATGTATTAGGTATACTGACCCTTACTGATTGGTGTTTAAAGTGGAGCTCCACCCAAAAGGGGAAGCTCCGTTTGTTTTCTTCCTCCCCACGCTGACACATTTGGCATCTTTCGGGGGGGGGGGGGGGAGCGGGTACCTGTTTTTGACAGGTAACCCACTCTTACACCCAGATGTACGGCCCCAATCCCGCCTGGCCTATTCAGAAAATGCAGCGCACTTCATGCATGCGCAGTAGGGAACCGGCTGTGAAACTGCAAGGCTTCACTGCTGGTGTTGATTAACCAAATTGCCAGCAGCAGCACCCGAGAGCTGATTGAAAATTCACTGGGGTGCCGACATCGCGGGTTTCCTGGACAGGTTAGTGTCCTAATATTAGGTTAGCAGCTCTGCTTTAAATGAAATTTTTAACTGAATTTCTTCCCTAATTTTTGGTGTCAAATTGATTATACCTCTTCCTTGTTTGTTATATACAGTATGCATTGTTCTTTTGCTCATGTGCTTGCTACTTTCCGGTGCATGCTATATATGCATAGATTGCATTAAAAGCTTTAAAAAAAAAATCACTGAGAACCCATAAAAAATAATTTACACATTGATATAAGATTATTCCAATTATACTGAACTGAATTTATTCACTATTGAGGAGAGGAGAATAAGGGGGGATATAGTCAATATGAACAAATATATATAAGGGGTCCATATAGTGAATTTGGTGTTTAGTTATTCACTTTACTGTCAACACAAAGGACAAGGGGGTACTCTTTACATCTAGAGGAATTTCAGAAATTTGAAAATTCGGACATTCGAAATTTTGGAAATCGGAAAATTTGGAAATTGAAAAATTCGTAAATTCTGAAATTTCGGAATTAACAAATTTGTCAAAATTAGTTAAAAAAAAACAAATTCGGAACTAAACGAATTACACGTGTCTAATTAGAGTAACATAATTTATTCTCTCTTGAGAAGAGGAGATTAAGGGGGGGGGGGGGATATGATCAACATGTACAAATATATAAGGGGTCCATATAGTGAACTTGGTGTTGAGTTATTCACTTTACGGTCAACACAAAGGACACGGGGGCACTCTTTACATCTAGAGCAGTGGTCTCAAAGTACCGGCCCGCGGGCCATTTGCGGCCCGCGGACCAGTTATAAATGGCCCGCAGGCAGGGTGGAAGTGAGCTGGCGCCATCTGGTGGTGAGCCGTTGGTATTACAAGTTATTACCACCAGATGTGAACTGGCGCCATCTGGTGGTGGCCGTTGGTATTACAAGTTAAGCATTACAAGTTAAACAGCAATTCTAATGTCATTTTACACCATTTTTACTGCCATATTCTTCCCTCTAATTAGAACCCCCAAACATTATATATATTTTTTATCCTAACACCCTAGAGAATAAAATAGCGATTGTTGCAATACTTTCTGTTACGCCGTATTTGCGCAGCGGTCTTACAAGCGCACTTTTTTGGGAAAAAATTACACTTTTTTTAATTAAAAAATAAGACAACAGTAAAGTTATCCCCATTATTTTTAATATTATGAAAGATAATGTTACGCCGAGTAAATTCATACCCAACATGTCACGCTTCAACATATGCGGGCACTGCTCACGTATGTGTTCGCTTCTGCGCGCAAGCTCGTCGGGACGGGGTGCGTTTTCTGGCTCCTAACTTTTTTAGCTGGCTCCTAGATTCCAAGCAAATTTGTCAAACCCTGACTTACACCAGTGCTGGTGGTAATAATGCGCTCGCTGACACCAGTGCTGGTGGTAATAATGCGCTCGCTGACACCAGTGCTGGTGGTAATAATGCGCTCGCTGACACCAGTGCTGGGGGTTAATAATGTGTTCGCTGACACCAGTACTGTTGTTTTTGAAGTTTGAAAGTTTGCATGCGGCCCCCCATGGCATATGAAAACTTGTCTTGTGGCCCTCAGGTAATTTGAGTTTGAGACCCCTGATCTAGAGTAAAAAAGATTTCATCTCCAAATACGGAAAGGTTTCTTCACAGTAAGAGCTGTGAAAATGTGGAATAGACTCCCTCCAGAGGTGGTTCTGGCCAGCTCAGTAGATTGCTTTGAGAAAGGTCTGTGTACTTTCCTAAATGTACATAATATAACTGGGTACTAACATTTATAGATAAAGTTGATCCAGAGAAAATCCAATTGCCTCTCGGGGGATCAGGAAGGAATTTTTTTCCCCTGCTGTAGAAAATTGGATCATGCTCTGTTGGGGTTTTTCGCCTTCCTTTGGATTAACTGTCGGTATAGAATTGGGTATATGGGATTGTATGTTATTTTTTTTTTATGGTTAAACTGGATGGACTTGTGTCTTTTTTCAACCTGACTAACTATGTAACTGATTGAACCAGATGTAACTATATTAGTAGAGTGGGGTCTGGAAAGACAGGATCACTTCAATGCAATATATTCAATCCAAGAACTGCTGTTTTTGTACAAAAGATTGCTAGCAGTGTATAATGCCGCGTACACACAACCGTTTTTCGGGATGTAAAAAATTACATTTTTTTTTTAATGTCATTAAAAACGATCGTGTGTGGGCTCCTGAGCATTAAAAATTTAGAACATGCTCTAAATTTTCACGTCGTTTTTAACGTTGTAAAAAATGGTCGTGTGTGGGCTTTAACGACATGAAAAAAACGTGCATGCTCAGAAGCAAGTTATGAGTCGGGAGCGCTCGTTCTGGTAAAACTAGCGTTCGTAATGGAGTAAGCACAATCATCACGCTGTAACAGACTGAAAAGCACGAAGCGTCTCTCACCAAACTTTTATTAACATGAAATCAGCAAAAGCAGCCCAAAGGGTGGCGCCATCTGAATGGTACTTCCCCTTTATAGTGCCGTTGTACGTCACCGCGCTTTGCTAGAGCATTTTGTTTTCACGATTCGTGTGTAGGCAAGGCAGGCTTAACAATAATCGTGTTGAAAAAGACTTTGGGTCAGATTCACAAAAGAATTACGCCGGCGTATCTATTGAAATCTACAAAACAAGATACGACTGCATCTGGGATCGATCCGACAGGCGTACGTCTTAGTACGCCGTCGGATCGTAGATGCATTTTTTCCGCCGGCCGCTAGGTGCCGTTTCCGTCAAATTCTGTGTCGAGTATGCAATTTAGCTAGTTACGGCGATCCACAAACGTACGTCCGTCCGGCGCATTTTTTTACGTCGTTTGCGTATGGCTTTTTCCGGCGTATAGTTACCCCTGCTATTATGAGGCGTACTCAATGTTAGGTATGGCCGTCGTTCCCGCGTCGAATTTTGAATTTTTTTTTAACGTCGTTTGCGTAAGTCGTTCGTGAATACGACTGTACGTCATTTACGTTCACGTCAAATCCAATACGTCCTTGCGACGTAATTTGGAGCAATGCACACTGAGATATTTTACGGACGGCGCATGCGCTCCCAACATCCCCATTTGAATTACGCGGCCTTACGCCGCAACACATACGTTACACCGCTGTAAATAAGGGCGCAAGTTCTTTCTGAATACAGAACTTGCGCCCAAAGTTACAGCGGCGCAACGTATCGGGGATACGTTACGCCAGCAGAAAGATCCGCTGATCTTTCTGAATCTGGCCCTTTGTTTTTTCTAGACCATTAAAAACGGTCGTGTGTACGCGGCATAATAGTTTGTAAAACTGAGCAGAGGACTAGTGTACAATATTAGGTGTTAACATGTAGTCACAGCCCTCTAGCTCCTTTTATATATGTTTTTCTTTTGGGGGGGGGGGGGGGGCTGTTATTTATGCCACTCTGGCCTTGTACATATCTGAAAATCACACATTTAGCCCTGGTTCACGCTGGGTACGATTTGGAACGATTTGAGATGCGATTTGACATGTCAAATCGCATCTCAAATCGGCGGCAATTGTCGGCAATGGCACTGTCCTAATCAGTGCGACGCCGCATCTGCGATTTCAAAAAGTAGTTCCTGTACTACTTTTTGCGATTTCGGGCCGCGATTTACATTAAATTGCGGCCGAAATCGCGGCAAAATCACAGCCGCGAAATTGTGGTAAAATCGCGCATTTTACCGCGATTTTGAATTCGCAGCAGTGTGAACCTAGGCTTAGGGTCAGTTCACACCATATGCAGTCCAGTGCATTTTTTCCTGCATGAAAAATGCATGGTAAGTAGGTTATATATAGGTAGATTCAGGAAGAGTGGATTAAATTTGCGGCGGCTCAGCTTAGCGTGTTTAGGCTAAGCCGCCGTAAGTTAGCTAGGCAAGTACTTGATTTTCAAAGTACTTGCCTGCTAAGTTACGGCGGCGTAGCCTAAAGCGGGCGGGCGTAAGGGCGCCTAATTCAAATGTGTCTAAGGGGGCGTGTTTTATGTCAATGGGGCTTGACCTTACGTTTTTGACGGCGCCTACATTTCCCAGTGTGCATTGCGGCTATTTACGCCGCACGGGCCTATTGATTTCGACGTTGACAAACGACGTAAATCCCTATTCACGGACGACTTACGCAAACAACGTAAAAATTTTGAATTTCGAAGCGGGAACGGCGGCCATACTTTAACATTACTATTCCATCTATTAGATGGAATAACTTTAGGCCTGATAATGCGTTACGGAAACGGCGTAAATGTACTGCGGCGGCCGGGCGTACGTTCGTGAATCGGCGTATCTGCTAATTTACATATTCTACGCCGACCGCAATGGAAGCGCCACCTAGCGGCCAGCCTCAATATTGCAACCTAAGATAGGACGGCGCAAGCCGTCCTATCTTAGATATGTTTAAGCGTATCTCTGTTTGAGAATACACTTAAACATAGGTCGGCGTAGATTCTGAGTTAGGTCGGCTTATCTACTGATAAGCCGACCTAACTCTTTCTGAATCTACCTAATGGTTTCCTATGGCATAGTTCACACCAGTGCAGTCAGTTACAAGGAGTTCCAGAAAAAAAAGTAGATCATGCTGCATTTTTCCTGCACTGGATTGTACTGGAACGCAGTAAATCGCATCAAATTGCAGCGGAATCAAACATGCACCGGGCCCCAGTACAGTGGGGGGAAAAAAAGCATCTTGAATGCATCAAAAATGCATCCAGGACGGATCTGGAGTGGGTTTTCGTGGTGTGAACCGGCCCTCAAAGATTCTAGAATTCTTGGTAATCACTAGCTCGGGGAACTTGATACTTCTCTGCCACCTTGTGGTGAAGAAATTGCAGAGCTGTAAACAGGTACCAAAAAGTAGACCTTTCCCCACTGTTACTAAATGATATCAGCTTGCGTCTACATGCTGATATAAAATTATTTAAACTTTGTTTTTTTTATTTAATTTAACTTTTTTGTCCACTCCCTGCACTGACCACACACACGCTCCCTGAGAAGGAAACGTCATCAGTGCCTTGTCTTCAGGGAGATCTCGTATGATATGCAAGATCGCCGTAGAGCTTGAAATATTGTTGTGTTTCATTGTCGCATGTGCAAGATGAAACACATGACATCCACGCGCAGTACAACAATACCCCCTCTCTCCCCTCATTGGGGCCCGCTGCTGTGTCTCAGCCAATCAGGGGAGAGAGTCCCAGACGGCCAAGGGACTCGTGGACATCGCTGGACAGAGATGGGGCTCAGGTAAGTATTAGGGGGGCTTCTACGCACACAAGGCATTTTATCTTAATGCATATCGTTCATGTGAGGCAACAAGACAGATCGCTGTTCTGCCAGTAAGGGAGACAGAGACCATTTGTTTCTGCTAAGCAGGAACATGGATCTCTGTCTTCCTACAGCCAAAGCACATTTAACGCTTTGATTGCCCCTGATGTTAACCTCTAATGACAATGTCATTAGTACAGTGACAGTGCACTGATCACTGGTCCCCAAAAAGTGTCACTAATGCCCTGTACACACGATCGGTTCATGCGATGAAAACGGACCGATAGATTTTTTCATCAGATATCCGATGGAGCTGACTTTCATCAGTCATGCCTACACACCATCAGTTAAAAATCCGATCGTGTCCAACGCGGTGACGTAAAACACAACGACGTGCAGAGAAAAATGAAGTTCAATGCTTCCGAGCATGCGTCGACTTGATTCTGAGCATGCGTGGATTTTTGACCGATGGATTTCCCCACAGACGATCGTTTTTTTCTATCGGTTTTTTAACCATCAGAAAATTGTAAAACAGGTTCTATTTTTTTTCACCGATGGGGAAAAAAAACGATGGTGCCCACACACGATCAGTTTGTCCGATGAAAACGGTCCATCGGACCGTTTTTATCAGGCGAACCGATTGTGTGTACAGGGCATAAGTGTCTGATTTGTCCACCGCAGTCGGACAATGGATGAGCCGAACAGCCCCCTGGGACCCGAACATGAAAAATCAAAAGTGCTCATTTTAAGGACTGGGTGCCCAGTGGGAGTAAACAATGCCCAATCTTTGATATCAGTGGAAGGAATTATGTCCCATTGTTGGTGTCAGTAGGAGGAGCAGTGCCCTATTATCGATGTCAGTGGCAGGAACTTTCCCCTATTGTTGGTGTCCATGGCAGGAATAATGCCTCAAGGGTTAGATAAAAGCAAGCACTGTTGGTGTCAGTGGGATAAAGTAAACTCTACATTGTTGGTGTCAGTGGAATAAACCGATTCTCTTTATTGCAGTCAGTAGGATACAATAAACACCCATTTGTTGATAATGGGGAAAAAAAATGCTCTTGTTGGTGTCAGTGGGATCTCATTATTTTTGTGAGTAGTATAAATCTGATGGTCGATGTCAGTGGAATAAAACTGGTGTTGCCGGGAAAAACAAACTCCATAATTTGGTGGGATAAAATAAGTCACAACTTTGGTGTCAGTGGGATAAAACAAACTCTATACTGTATCTTTGCAAAATTATTTAAGTGCACAACCTATAAAATTCTGTGATGTATATCAAAAAAAAATTCTCACAGAATTTGGCTCCAACTGACGCGTTTCTCCATAAGAGGCATCGAGAGCCTTCGTTTCCAGTCAATGCCTTTTACACAGAAATGCATTGGGTGGAGCCAAATTCTGTGACGTCACCACGCATCAGCCTGCAGGCAAAGTCCACGGCTGTTTGCTTTCTATTGTTTTGTTACATGCAAGTGCATAAGATACTTTTAATAAATGTTGGTTTAACTACATCCGCCATTCTGCTATAGGCCAGGTAGGGGATCACATAGTCTTAGGACACCTGGCCAATCAGGGTCCGGTTCTCAGGACCCACTTCCTATTTGGCCGGGAGGAGATGCATTGGCCCCCGGAGCGAGGAGCAGCAGTCAGGATCCTTCTCTGCCTGTCACAGGTCCCGGATCTGCCTAACACCCATAATAAAGCTGCCCCGTGCGACACCCTTTTGGCTATGCCTCCTCGCTGGCTGGCATGATAAAGGTCGGGATCTCGGCGCTGATTGCCGGATTGATAAGGTAAGGAGGCCCCTGCACACCTACCCATCCATCGCCTCCTGCGAAGGGGGGGAATGTTGTTGGTTTGCTGCACATTTTGAGTGCCAGTCACCACTGTTCAGCAGGATAAAATAACCCCCAATGATGGTATCAGTGAAACAAAATAAACCCGATTACTGGTATCAGTGCAATAAATTAAGCCCCTGCAGAGAAGAACATCTGAATTGTACTTGACAGCCACAAATCCTTATAGTAAAAGTCAGCAGTTGCAGTATTTGTAGCTGCTGACTTTAAAAAAAAAAAATTTTCCCCAGGTGGAACTTCGCTATGGGATTGGAAAGAAATCCTGGACTTCTGCACTCCGTTAAACAACGTCTTTATTGGATAATATCAAATCAAAACATAATCCAAAAACGGTGCAGTCGGCAGTCCAGGATTTCTTTCCAATCCCATGCATTTGTGCAGAGCCAGCACCTGTCGGCCTCAGTAGGGCGGGAGGCATTTAAGGGATCAGCAGCTTTTTCAGAGCAGTATCACCTCTTCATTTTGTTTACCTGGAACTCCGCTATAGCCCAGGTTCACACTGAGCTGCGGGAATGAAGCCATGCGAGTTCAGCTGATTTCACTCCCACATATCAGTCCCAATTTCAGTGGAGATTTGTCCGGGTTTCTGCACAGAATGTCAATGGAAATCGCACCCTGAAATTGCAACAAGTAGTACAGAAACTACTTTTTGAAATCGGTGCGGGGGCCACAAATGCAGCGTCGCACCGATTAGGACGGTGCCATTGCCGCCGATTTGACATGTCTAATCGCATTTTAAAATTCACCAACGTGAACCAGTGCTTAATGCTAGTTCATACTTTGGGGGAGACTTACTAAATCTGGAGCACTCAATCTGGTGTAGCTGTGCATGGTCACCAATCTGCTTCTAACATCAGCTTGTGAAATTAAGCTTTGTCAATAAAACATGGAAGCCGATTGGTGACCATGCACAGCTGCACCTGATTCTGAGCGCTCCAGTTTTAGTAAATGTCCCCCTATGTGCAATGACTGGTGTTGTTTTGCACTGGATAAACACTGGATAAACATCACTCACCGCAGGGGCTCAGGGCACATAGAATATGCACACATGCTGCATTTTTTACCACAGTGCAGTGAATGGAGCAATGGATGTCACCGTACTGCAGCTCGAGGCACTGGCCCGTCAATATTAAATCTTGTGCATTTGTTCAGCAACATTTTTTATTTTATTTTTTTAGAAAACGTCATCACTGGGTAATTCTAAAATGTGTTTGCATCTCATATCGTGATTTACATTCGATGCTGTCACATATACTTTAAAGGATAAGTTCCCCTTTTGATAATTGTATTTTTTTGCAGGTAAAAAAATTTAAGACTAGGTTTGTTTTAGACTGCAATTCTACTTTAAAGTGCCCAGTAAAGCCATAGACACCAGTGGTACCACATCTATCACTTTTCTAGTTCTGCCAGTCTGTTCAATTCCTGCGACAGAGCCGTAACAGTCTCCAACACCCGCACTCGGTCCTTTGCCATCAGGCGAGCGCTACATCTCTGCATAAAGCGATCCGGATGCCAAGTCACTCTTTGTGCCCGCAGGTAGCGCTTATATGATGTGATGTCTGAGGAGTCTGCACCTGCTGCTACGAACCGCGCCATCTGCTCTGCAGTGCCACCTGGAACTGGCCAAGGGATGTCCTTGTAGCTCAACATCCGAATACCCGTCCTTGTATCTGTGTTAAGGGCACTATCATTGTCAGTCGTGTCACAACTTTTTTCTGTTGGCTCAGCATTGCCAGTGCCATGCTTTGAGTCAGTCTCATGGCTTGTACCGGCACCCCCGAACACCTCCTGGCATTTCCTGTGATATCTATCACTGTTAGCCTGGTGCAGTTCTCTCTCCATTTGTTCTTTTCTTTCTTGGTATTTCCGCTCCCCCACAAGCCTGGAGGTGTCCTGCAAAGTCACAACTTTAGTCTTTACAACTGTATTATCATAGCGACAATTTCTAGTATGGTATTCTCTGTAGATACGATCGGCCCAGGATTCAAAGCTTTCCGTTTCGGGAGCAGAATCCTCGTAGTCTTCATCTTAAAGAAGAAAAAAAAATTGTGTTATATAAAATGGGAAATGTATCAGAAGTTGTTTCGAAGATTGTGCAAAGCGAGAAATTTGAATACAAAGGTTGGTTCACACCTACAGGTGAGACAAAGCATGGCCACGTTCCTGCACATCGTACGTAGGGCAGGCCATTCATTTGAAAGGGCTGGACTACATGCAAGAAAGGGAGAAATGAAGCTCGACTTTTTTTTTTTAATCTATGTGGCACCGTGCGGTTTGGTGTGCACAAAAACACAAGCGTTTGCAGATGCATGGGATATCATTAAACACATTAAATATCATTAAGGACCAGAAGGATTGGCCCCCTTAATGACCGGGCCATTTTTTGCGATACGGCACTGTGACGCTTTAACGGACAATTGTGCAGTCGTGCGACATTGTACCCAAACAAAAATTATGTATTTTTTTTCCCACAAATAGAGCTTTCTTTTGGTGGTATTTGATCACCTCTGCAGTTCTTATTTTTTGCGCTATAAACAAAGTGCGACATTTGTGGAAAAAAAATGAAAACCATATTTTTTTCATTTTTGCTTAAATATCCCCTCGATACAAAAAAAAAAACTAACTGTGGGGGAAGTGTACTGACTGGAGGAGGAGAGATATCACTGTTCCTGTTCCTGGTCACCAGGAACAGCCGATCTCTCTCTACACCCATTCTGGCTCTCTGTGGAGCAATCGTGGGTGGCCGGTGGACATCACGAATCAGGTCCGGCTTCACACGCGCCCCCTATCGCTCTTAAGGCGGCCGATGTACACCTACAGCGATTCACACAGCCGCGCCAACCTGCCACAGTATAATGGCGGCAGCTGATCAGCAAGTAGTTAAAAATGAATGGCACCACAGTCCATCTGCTAAATGGCAAGGTGTTTCTCTTGCGCTGCAACACTTGCACGTGTTGCCAACATGCAAAGGATTGAACCTAGCCGAAGACTGGAATGACACTATATACAATGCATTTAACATGCAATGATGTGTGTTAAATGCACTTGTGTGTTGCATTGTTGGGCAGGTTTTTCCAATGTTGTGGGGCTTTACATTTTTATTTTTTTATCCCAACGCATGTTGTAACATGTTTCGCTGCATCTAAATGCAGCATGTCCTATTTTTGCCCATTGGGGTAAACTGGGCCCATTGCAAACAATGAGGGGAGTTAATAAAAACTAGAGCAACCAGCATCTGAAGCAGCTGTCAGGGCAACCAATCGGCTTCTAGCTTTTATCCTCAGAGCTTAATGGAACAAGCTGAAGAGAGAAGCTGATTGGTTGCAATCCACAGCCACTTCAATTGTGATAAATTCCCCCAATGTATTTTAGCTTGTTGTTACATTGAGCAATGCTGCCCAACGCACATGCATGGGGTGTGAATGAGCCCTTAACTACTTCCCACCAACCTGGCGTATATATGCGGCCTATCGATGGGTGGGCTTTAGCGCTGATCAGTCGCATACATTTTGCCCTATGTAAACACTTTACCAACACAGTAACAGGAAGCTTCAGATGCATACTTGCAAATCAGGAGCTTTCTGATCATGTGACCACTGTGACTGCCAATCACAGTGGTCACATGATCCAAATGCAAAATGCCTGCCTTCCAGCATTTAGATCCACTTAAAGGGTCGGGAGACAGAGGCAGGAAGGAGTTAATAAGCAATGTATTGGAAAGTGACAGTACACTGGTTTGATCACAAATGTCAGTTGATCTTGCCAGAAATACAGTGTCATTGTCCCTTCCTGTGTGCTTACAAGAAAGAACCTTATATTTCTTGTGTGAACTACTATTATTATCAATCTACAATGTAATGGGGATGAACAAAGGCAGAAGTCCTGTGTGACAACCATGGCTTCCTCCGTAAATACAGGGAAGGAGAGAGAGTAGCCACCCAGGGACAAGTAGTATGTTATTTGCAGGATTATCAGGTGAAAATAAAGAAAAATCAGCTTGAAAAAAGGAAAACAATTGCATCCACCGCATCTGGAAAACTGCAATATATTATATTTTTGCTTTTTGGGTTTAAATAACCATCAATGGGTAAGTGTAGCACTTACAAGTATTTATTGACCCCCAAAAATGCCCCTTCATCTATTTTTCTCTCTATAAGGATGAAAGATATTTATTCAGGTATCACTCAGGTTCCCATTCTACTTCCTGGACTGAGATTCTGGTTCAGATGACACCATCAGTATAAGGCAGGGATCCTCAAACTACGGCCCTCCAGCTGTTGTAGAACTACACATCCCATGAGGCCTTGTAACACACTGACATTCACAGACATGACTAGGCATGATGGGAATTGTAGTTCCTGAACAACTGGAGGGCCGTAGTTTGAAGACCCATGGTATAAGGCTTTGGTGCTTTTCACACGTTTGAGGCCTGTCCTGAACACCTGTAATGAGCCAGCACCTGCCCCATGGAGTTCAATGTGGACTGCTGGATGAAATCTATTCAACCTCTGATAAACTAAGCACTCAAGTTCAAACAGAACATGGATGGTAATGCACCATGCACAAACCTAAACAGTAACATCGCTTCTATTGCACTCACCGTCATACTGCCCATACAGCTCTTGGTATTCATCCATGCTCTCAGCTAAAAGCTTCTCTCTCCACTCTGTTGTCTCCTTAGATGAGGAATTCCTGAACACCTCAGTGGAGCTCTCTTTTTCAATCATATGTCTCTCCTGAAAACCCAGAGAAAAACATTTTAAACCTAACACAAACCTAAGCAGTGGTCTCTCAGCAGAGGTCCAACAAATATCTGCTGTGTAAGATCAATAGTTCCCCAATCAGCAGGGAGCATGAAGTTTGATTTTAGAGTGATAGTTCTGACTCACCAATAGGGTGTTTCAGGATGTTTTTAGTTTAAACATGGCAGTTGTTTATGATACACAGTGATTAGCAATTAAATGTATTCCGTTAGGGTTTACATTAGGGATGTCCCGATACCGATACTAGTATCGGTATCGATACCGAGCATTTCCCTGAGTACTTGTACTCGAGGAAATGCTCCGATGCTTCACCCGATACCAGGGCAGTCGGGGTGATCGGTGCAGCAGGGGAGTTGCAAGCACTGATCTGCCTCCTTTTCAGCTGCTATAGTTAAAGTTAAACAGCGGTGATCGGTGCTTGCAACTCCCCCCAAAGCCGCACTGATCCTTGCTGACTGTCTCCCTTCGTCCTGTCTCCCTCCGTCCTGTCCCCCCTCCGTCCTGTCCCCCCTCCGTCCTGTCCCCCCTCCGTCCTGTCCCCCCTCCGTCCTGTCCCCCCTCCGTCCTGTCCCCCCTCCGTCCTGTCCCCCCTCCGTCCTGTCCCCCCTCCGTCCTCCGTCCTGTCCCCAGAATGGAATGGAGCTCCTCTCCATTCATTTTAGCTGAGGCTGCAGAGAAAGGGACTGGGGAATCTGTGTCCTTAATCCCTTTCTTTTTTTCTGATAAATTGCAATAAATAAAAAAAATGAATTTTAAAAAATAATACAAATTTAATTAAAAAAAACACACTGACAATCCACCCCCCCCCCCCAAAAAAAAGAAAGCACTGAAAAAAAAAAAAAAAATACTGCCACTGTCACATGACATTAAAAAAAAAAGTATCGGTAATCAGTATCGGCAAGTACTTGAAAAAAAGTATCGGTACTTGTAATCGGTCTCAAAAAAGTGGTATCGGGGCAACCCTAGTTTACATTTACATGAACATGCGCCCTGTATGGGAGAAGTATGGACTTGATAATTCTGGTTTCCTCTTGAATTGCTTTCTGCCTGGCTTCACAGAAGTGTCAGAATTTCTTATCTCCACACTTGTCATGGGTCAGTGACTCAAAGCATTTACATGATATCCATAGAATTATCCTTATCAAAAGGGAGAGTTCAGAAATGGCAGCCTACATAATTCTCTAAAGCCCTGTACACGCGACCGGGAATCTCATCAGGAAACCACTTACCTGAGCCCTATTTCGATCCAGCGCTGTGCACAAGAGGAGCGGCTCTCCTGGCTCTGTCCCTTCTCACTGGGCAGATTAATAGCAGCATGAGCCATTGGCTCCCACTCCTGTCAATCAAATCCTATGACAAGGGAGCAGGGACGGGGTGGGGCTGAGCCCTACTGTCTGTATCAATAGATACAGACAGCAGCGCTCAGAGGGTGCCCGCCTGTGTGCCACCATAGGAAGTGGCTTCCTATGGTGGCACATGAAGAGGAGGAGCGGAGAGCGCTGGTGGGAGACCCCAAAACAGGAGGATCGGGGCACCTCTGTGTAAAACCATTGCACAGAGCAGGCAAGTAGAACATGTTTGTTTTTTTAATTTTAAAAAACTGGAAGCTTTAATATCACTTTAATCACCCAATGGGGATTGTTTCTTTCCTTCAACAAAAGTCGAAACATTCTTTAAAAAAAATATATATTATTTTTTGGACCGATCTACAGTTGTGTATCAAAGAAAATAGGTTACCATAAGGTCTTCTGCCCGGCGGAGGATTTGACGTGGCGTTGTCCCTTGCTTATTGGGAACGTTAATTGCCTGTGGACAATGTTTCAGAATTGGAACACACAGGTCTGTGTACACTGAGGAGAGAGGATAGGGGAATGATAAGGTCAGAATTATAAAAGCAAGTAGCAGGAAGCAAACTAGTAGATGGAAAGACAACATATCGCCAAGGCCCCATGTTTGTACCCCTATCATTGCCGATTTAATCTCTTATGTGAAATTGATGAAAACTGCCATTAAAATACTTTAATTGTATGTCTTCATCTGAAGTCACATGACTGCTATCTTGGTGAGTAGTTGGTGAGTATTTTCCACTGAGGAATGTAAAAGGGAGGGGGTGCTGTATGTACCCATCAGGTATGAATGTGGTCGCGGCTCCAAGAAAATAACAGCGTATGCACACTGGAGGAAGCTTCTGACAGCACTTTTGCATACATATTGAAGCAGGGCAGCTTCTGGGGGCTGACAAGATGCTTGATCGATTAGCAATTCGGCCCAAACTAAGCTTATAAGTAGGGAAACAGCAGAATCACCAGGTCATTTATTGATAATTTAGGCCAATGTAAAGTGGAGTTCCACCCATAAATATAACATTACATCAGTAGTTTTAAAAAAATGTCATTTTTTTCTTAAAGGACTACTTTTTTTTTTTTAGATGCCTTCAAAGTGTTGTTGCTAGGTAGAATAGTTAATCTTCCCTCTTCCTGCACCTAGGTGCTTAACCACTTAAAGACCTCAGGTGTTTTTCAGATTTGGTGTTTGCAAGACTAAAACATTTTTTTCTGCTAGAAAATTACTTAAAACCCCCAAACATTATATATATATTTTTTTCTAACACCCTAGAGAATAAAATGGCGGTCATTGCAATACTTTTTGTCACACCGTATTTGCGCAGCAGTCTTACAAGCGCACTTTTTTTGGAAAAAATTCACTTTTTTGAATTAAAAAATAAGACAACAATAAATTTGGCCCAATTTTTTTATATATTGTGAAAGATAATGTTACGCCGAGTAAAATGATACCCAACATGTCACGCTTTAAAATTGCGCCCGCTCGTGGCATGGCGTCAAACTTTTACCCTTAAAAATCTAGATAGGCGACGTTTAAAAAATTCTATAAGTTGCATTTTTTGAGCTACAGAGTAGCTCTAGGGCTATAATTATTGCTCTCGCTCTAACGATCGCGGCGATACCTCACTTGTGTGATTTGAACACCGTTTTCATATGCGGGCGCTACTCGCGTATGCGTTCGCTTCTGCGCGCGAGCTCGTCAGGACGGGGCGCTTTAAAAAAAAATTTTTTTTGTTTTCTTATTTAATTTTATTGATTTTATTATTTTTTACACTAAAATATAAAAAAAAAAAAAAATGATCACTTTTATTCCTATTACAAGGAATGTAAACATCCCTTGTAATAGAAAAAAGCATGACAGGTCCTCTTAAATATGAGATCTGGGGTCAAAAAGACCTCAGATCTCATATTTAGGCTTAAATGAAAAAAAAAAAAAAAAAAAAAGGAAAATTTGTCATTTAAAAAAATGACAGAAAAAAAATTGTCTCTTTAAGAGGCTGGGCGGGACTGACGTTTTGACGTCACTTCCGCCCAGCAGAGCTATGAGGACGGGTGGGGGCCATCTTGCCCTCACTCAAGTCCTCACACACAAGGCGGCAGCATCGGATCTCCTCCGCCGCTACCGACGGCTCCGGTAAGCGGCGGAGGGCGCGGAAAAGCGGCGGGAGGGGGGGGGCCCCTCTCCCGCCACCGATAACGGCGATCTCGCGGCGAATCCGCCGCGGAGACCGCCGTTATCGTTTACACGGCCGCCAGCTGAAAACATGGATATCTCAGTTGTGGCAGCAGCTGCTGCCGTTACTGAGATATCCATGTTTAAAAAGAGGACGTATATATACAGTGGGGGGTCCTTAAGTGGTTAATGCTTCCTAACCTACACCGCACAGACTCCTGGGAATGTAGTGGGTGTAACTTTCCAGGAGTCTGTGCACTCCCCAGTCTCGAAGAATCATGTGACTTGGATAGTACAGGTGCTGAAACCTGATCTGAAACCTATTACACTGCTTGTGCAGCACTGAGCATGTGCAAAATCTGCAAGGCTGAAATCCAGGAAGTCATACAGTCTGGCTTCATTATGCCCACACTTAAGATGGCCCCAGTCAATTTCTATTTTATAAAGTGTCTAAATGCTGTAACAACCTAACAAAACGGACCTTAGTTTACAGACCAACTTTACTAGAATACATTAAGCTTGTGTGATACAGGGGTACTTATATTTAAAAAGGGAAATTGTGGCCGGAACTCCACTTTAAGCTTGCATATTAACACTTTAATACCAGGCGCTTACCCCCTTCCCGCCCAAGCCAATTTTCAGCTTTCTGCGCTGTCGCTGTTTAAATGACAATTGCGCGGTCATGCTACACTATACCCAAACGGAATTCTCATCATTTTATTCCCACAAATAGAGCTTACTTTTGGTGGTATTTGATCACCTCTGCGGTTTAAATTTTTTGCTAAACAAATTAAAAAAATTAAATAAGTTTTGCTTTTGTTTCTGTTATAAATAAGTACGTTTTCACCTTCACTGATGGGCACTGATAAGGCGGCACCAATGAGCGGGCACTGATGGGCACTTATGGGTGGCACTGATGGGCATTGATAGGTGACATTGATGGGCACTTATGGGTATCCCTGGTGGCACTGGCAGGAATAGTGGGTGGGCACCAATTGGCAGCTGCCTGGGCACAGATTTGCATTTCCCTGGTGGTCCAGTGTAGATGGCCATCCTGGTGATCCTGGGCGGGATCTAAGGGGGGCTGCACTGATAAACAATCAGCACAGACCCCCCTGTCAGGAGAGCATATGATCGGCTCTCCTCTACTCGCGTCTGTCAGACGCGAGTGAGGGAAAGCCGGTCAACGGCTCTTTCTGTTTATATCGTGATCAGCCGCGATTGGACGTGGCTGATCACGTGGTAAAGAGCCTCTGTTGGAGACTCTTTACCGAGATCGCCGCGATGCGCACTGCCACAGGCGCACGGCGGCTGTTATCCCGCTGGACATCATATGACGTTCAGTCCGGATAATGCAAGAACCTTTCTTTAACCATTTCCCGCCCAGCCTATAGCAAAATGACAGGCCAGGACGGGAAGTGGTTAAAGGGGTTGTAAAGGTACAACTTTTTTTTTCCCTAAATAGCTTCCTTTACCTTAGTGCCGTCCTTCTTCACTTACCTCATCCTTCCATTTTGCTTTTAAATGTCCTTATTTCTTCTGAGAAATCCTCACTTCCTGTTCTTCTGTCTGTAACTCCACACAGTAATGCGAGGCTTTCTCCCTGGTGTTGAGTGTCATGCTCGCCCTCTCCCTTGGACTACAGGAGAGTCAGGTTGCTCTCTACGTTACAGATAGAGAAAGGAGCTGTGTGTTAGTGGGTGTCCTGACTCTCCTGTAGTCCAAGGGAGGGGGCGAGCACGACACTCCACACCAGGGAGAAAGCCTTGCATTACTGTGTGGAGTTACAGACAGAAGAACAGGAAGTGAGGATTTCTCAGAAGAAAGAAGGACATTTAAAAGCAAAATGGAAGGATGAGGTAAGTGAAGGAGGACTGCACTAAGGTAAAGGAAGTGTGGTTGTTTATTTATTGGTTGAACTAGATGGATTTGTGTCTTTTTTCAACCTAACTATATGTAACCTGTCACTTGGCCACTAATTGGCAACGTAACAGCATTAATTTAGGTTGTATTTAACTGTGACCTCTTCTTACCTCTCCATTCTCCCTTCTCCATCTCCTGGGCCGCCACATGTAGAGCGTTATTTCCCGCAGCGTCGCACTGCAGGGGGTCAGCTCCTTTCCGGAGCAGTAGAAGAGCGCAGGCATTATCGGGCATTAAGCAGGCAGTGTGAAGTAGGCTCTGTCCACTTGGCAGTGGCTGGTCGAGCTGAAGATGGCGGTGACGGCGAATGTAAGACTTCAGTCGCAGAACATCTCCCTTCTGAATGTAGCGCAGCGCTCGCAGTTCCCGGCGGAAAGACATGAGACCTACAAAACAAAGTACCAGAAAATTTGTATATAACTTAGGAGCCAAATCAGGAAAACTGACCCCCCCCCCCCCCTGATGCCCCCTCTTTCGACTGCTATACGGAATCCTAAGCATCCTGGGATATGTGACATGTATGTCCCAAAAGCCTTCAGAGCAGAGGAGATGTCATTATGGCCCAATTTAAAAAAACTTTTTTTTTTGGACATTTTACATTGCAGATGGGGGAGGGTTGCAATTATGCCCCATGCATCTATCGAGTGAAGTTCAATTTCTAAAAAGAAATTGTTCTTTTTTTTTTCCCCACAAGTAGAGCTTTCTTTTGGTGGTATTTGATCACCTCTGCGGTTTTAATTTTTTTGCGCTATAAACAAAAAAATAATGACAATTTAAAAAAACAAAACAACTTTTTTTCTCAGTTTAGGCCGATAAGTATTCTTAAAGCGCCTACAAAATAGGGGATTCCCTGAAAACAATTCTTACTGTGGGGGGGAGGTGACCGATGCTGTGTCCCAATGTACAAGGGACACACCATCGGTCTCCTCTCCCTGACAGGACGTGGATCTCTGTGTTTACACAGAGATCCACGTCCCTGGCTCTGTTAATGCCGATCGTGGGTACCTGGGAGAAATTGCGGCCGCCAGGCACGCGCATCGGCATCTGAGTGACGCGGCCGGGCGCGCGCCCCCCATCGGCCAGGAGGCCCAAGGACGTCATAGGACGTCCTCCCGGCATTGTAGAGCCACCTTGTAGCCGTCATTCTACAATAGCCGGGATGGGAAGTGGTTAAGAAGTCAATTAAATCCAATGACTTATTTTCCGTGTGCCCATCATTAAGCCCACATTCACATTTGTTGCTCTAAGTAACCCCTTTAGGCCCTCTGCTGGTCGACAACTTCCCTTCCCTTGGTCCAACCCCCCCCCCTCCCCCTCTACTTTCCCTTATCTTTTTTGATTACATTTTTGGTTACCGCAACATCACCCAATAGGGTATACGATCCTTTATAGGAGGTGACACTCACCATCTATATAATAGTGGATACTTGCGCTATCCTTCCTTCCCCCCCCCCCCCTTCTTTTCCCTTGTTTTTTCACATTGGGCCAATTTGGCATGCGCATACATATCAAAACGCATGCCAAATTGGTGGCTATTGCCGGAAATGGCACCGTCCAAAATAAGTTCCTATACTACTTTTGCTGACTTGGGGGCAATTTGAATAGACATCTGTGCAGGAACCCGCACAGATGTCTGTCAAATTGCCCCTGAAGTCGGACTGCATTGCTGGTTTGAAATTGCGCAAGTTCAGCTGAACTCGATCGATTTCAAACCCACATCAATGTGAACCTGGGTTAAAGGATAGATACACTTTCAAACAAAGTGCAGTGAACCCGTTCTCCCAGATGCAAAATTACTTTGCGATCATTTCATTCATCTCCACAGTAGTTTTCTATACCGTTCTATGGGAATGGTCTTCTGCCTCAAGACTCAAGCTGGACTGTGGAAACACAAAAAATATTGCATCCAACCCCTGGATCTGCGAGGGTTACATGCTTTTTTTTTCCATTTTTGGATGTAGTAAAGGAGGGTTATAACCCCTGTCAGAATTAGGTCACCAGAACTAGTGTTCCCACTGGAAAATTTCCCCTTTATTACTTTTCTAAGGAAAACCCCAAATTTGGGATTTTTCTTTTACTTTCAATAATGGTAAACAGGACACATAAAGGGTGAATCTCTTTAATGGGGGCACAGACAGCAATAAAAACTGAATAAGATATAACAATCACCTTATTTCTCACTCCAGCAAGCTTCCAGCGCTCACCTCTTCTCTACGACACTCCCGGCAGCCGGCCGTCCTCATGTACAATGTAGGACTATTGTTTCTAAATGGTATGTGATGATGTCAGCATGGGGCCGCCGGCCGGCCGGACTGGCCTTACAGCATGGAGGGAGCCTGCAAAGAAGCAAGGAATAATATAAATGTTACAACATTTAACCCTTGCAGTGCGTGTGTTGGAGAGTTCAGCTTTTAGAGCCCTTTCACACTGGGGCGGTGGGGGCGTCGGCAGTAAAACGCTGCTATTTTTTAGCATCGCTTTACCATCGTTTTAGTTTTCACTGTGCTATTCTGCGCTTTTAACCCCCGCTAGTGGCCACAAAAGGGTTAAACCCGCCAGGAAATCGCCGCTGCAGTGGCGCTTTGGCGTTGCTGCCCATTGATTTCAATGGGCAGGGGCGCTTTACGAGTGGTCTATTCACTGCTCCTACAGCACCTCAAAGATGCGGCTAGCAGGACTTTTTTTACCGTCCTACCCTTGGGCTTTCACACTGGAGTGAGAGGAGAGGCTCTTTCAGGGCACTTTGCAGGTGCTATTTTTAGCGTTATAGCGCCTCAGTGTGAAAGGGGTCTTAAGGTAACCTTGTGTTCTAGGTTTCGTCCCAACCAGGATACAATCTATATGCATGTTCTCCCTGTGCTTGCATACGTTTCCTCCAAATACTTTTTTTCCCCCAAAGACATGCTGGTAGGTTAAGTCCCCATTCACATCTAGGCGTTTTGTCGCCTGTAGTGCGACACCGCTGCCGCCAGAGGGATGAAAAGACATTGCCCTCTATGGAGATGGTTCACATCTCCACGCCGAACGCCTGCCGCTTGTCGCCTGCCGCCTGAAAAAAGGTCCTGGACCTTTTTTTCAGGCGGCTTTCGGCGTTCAGGAACCATCTCCATAGAGGGGCACATCTAGGGGCACATCTAGGTGGACAATCGCGGCGTTTTGTCGCCTGGAAAATCGCGGTACAAAACGCTGCTATTTGCTGCCGCAATTCGCGGGACAAAACCCCGCGAATTTGTCTGCCTAGATGTGAATGGAGCCTAAAGGGGCTGTAAAGGCTTTTTATTTTTTTTATTGGTAAAACAACAAACATGTTTATACTTACCCGCTTGTGCAATGATATTACACAGAGCGGCCCCGAACCTCCTCTTCTGGAGTCCCCCGCCAGTGCTCCCGACTCCTCTTCTGCATGTCCTACCATAGCAAGTCGCTTGCTATGGGGGCGCACATACGGGAGAGCTCCAGAGTCGGGCTGTGTGCGTCCATCGACATGCACAGCATTGATCGGTCCCTCCGATCCTCACTGACAGCAACAGCGACTGACAGCAACAGGAACCTCTGCCGCCTCTGTGTCCTGTGAGGAAATAGAGAGAGTAACCAGCACCACTGCAGACGGGCACAGCACTGGATCCACCTATCCTGCTAGGAAGTGGTTAGGGTAAACCTACAGTGCATTTGGAAAGTATTCACAGCACTTCACTTTTTCCACATTTTGTTATTTTACAGCATTATTTCAATATGGATTAAATGTATTATTTTCATTAGAATTCTACAAACAATACTCCATAATGACAACGTGAAAACATTTTGTTTAAAATCTTTGCAAATTTATTAAAAAATAAATAAAAATCCCATATACATACTGTATTTATCGGCGTATACCGCGCACTTTTTTCCCCGGAAAATCACGGGTGCGTGCTATACGCCGATAGCATACCTTGGAGGGGAAGGAGGGGGACGAGCCCCCGCCGGAAATCACCGAGCCGTCATCTCCTCTCGGCTCTCACTCGGCTGTCACGTCACACACGCACAGTCCCGCCTCCGCCACCAGCATTGGACCAGTGTTCTGTCTGTCACAGGAGATGGTCCCATGCCGATGGCGGAGGCGGGACTGTGCGTGTGTGACGTGACAGCCAAGTGGAGATGACGCTTAGAAGCCCTAAGGTACTGTACATTTTTTTCATTTGTGAATGTGATTGGACCTATTTTATTTTATTCATTGTTGTGGAGGAGCAATTGTCATATATTCACTTGGTGCACACTATTGCATGAATTATTTGGTATGCATCCGATTTAATTTTGCATATATTTCACGTCATTTACTAGCCTGCTTAGAAGCCCTAAGGTACTGTACATTGCTGCTTATCATAAAAAAATAGTTTTTCCAGAAAATTCTCTCTTAAAATTGGGGTGCGCGTTATACGCCGATAAATACGGTAAGTATTGACAGCCTTTGCCTTGACACTCAAAATTGAGCTCAGGTGCATCCTGTTTCCACTGATCATCCTTGAGATGTTTCTACAACTTGATTGGAGTCCACCTGTGGTAAATTCAGTTGATTGGACACTATTTGGAAAGGCACACACCTGTGTATATATAAGGTCCCACAGTCAACAGTGCATGTCAGAGCACAAACCAAGCCATGAAGTCCAAGGAATTGTCTGTAGACCTCCAAGACAGCATTGTATGGTGGCACAGAAAGCTAGGGAAGAGGCGCCTCTGAGTGTAGACGTTTAAAACAAATTTAATAGACAAGTTAGTACAGGCAACTCACATTTAGCGAGGTAAAAGTAGGCATTGTACAAATTCCATGAAAAGGGATCCTCAGATCAGTCCATCTGTTCCTTCTCCTGCTGGGGCGATGTGTATGAAGTCATCATACACCGCTGATAGGAGGCCGGCGGCGGTGGGGGGAGCTTCAGAGCGAGGCCTGGAGTATGGTAATTTTGTGGCCTGCAGATGTCACTGTTCTAGGAGCTTACAATATTGCTGTCTCTCCATGTGTTCAGAGACAGCAATATTGTAAGTTCCTAGAACAGCAACAGTGACATCTGCAGGCCACAAATTCACCATACTCCAAGCCTCGCTCTGAAGCTCCCCCCACCGCCGCCGGCCTCCTATCAGCGGTGTATGATGACTTCATGCAGCACAGCGCCCCAGCAGGAGACGGAACAGATGGACTGATCTGAGGATCCCTTTTCATGGAATTTGTACAATGCCTACTTTTACCTCGCTAAATGTGAGTTGCCTGTACTAACTTGTCTATTAAATTTGTTTTAAACGTCTTCACTCAGAGGCGCCTCTTCCCTTGCTTTTTGGAACACGGTTTCTGTCTCCCCCATGATTGCAGCCCTGAGAATGTATACAGTATGTGACCACTGCAACAATTCTCCTCCAATTGTCCTTGGACTCTTTCCCAGATATCCCCTGAGCTTGGACTTTTTTCCCCACTGATTGTACAACTCCCTGTACATAACGCCCATTTCTTTTTATATACTAACGAGACTTTGTTGCTATTGGGTTCTTGCGCATTTTACTTGTGTACTGTATGGTGGCACAGATCTGGGAAAGGTACAGAAACATTTCTGCAGCATTGAAGGTCCCAATGAGCACAGAGGCCCCCATCATCCGTAAATGGAAGACGTTTGGAACCACCAGGACTCTTTCTAGAGCGGGCCGCCCGGCCAAACTGAGCGGTCGGGGGAGAAGGGCCTTAGTCAGGGAGGGGACCAAAAACTGGATTATTACTCTGACAGAGCTCCAGCATTTCTCTGTGGAGAGAGGAGAACCTTCCAGAAGAACAACCATGTCTGCAGCACTCCACCAATCAGGCCTGTATGGTAGAATGGCCAGACGGAAGCCACTCCTTAGTAAAAGGCACATGACAGCCGGCCTGGAGTATGACAAAAGGCACCTGAAGGACTCTCAGATCATGAGAAACAAAATTCTCTGGTCTGATGAAACAAAGATTGAACTCTTTGGCCTGAATGGCAAGTGTCATAACTGGAGGAAACTAGGCACCGCTCATCACCTGGCCAATACCATCCCTTTAGTGAAGCATGGTGGTGGAAGCATCATGCTGTGGGAATATTTTTCAGCGGCAGGAACTGGGAGACTAGTCAGGATCGAGGGAAAAAAGACAAATCCAGCAATGTACAGAGACATCCTTGTTGAAAAGAGCGCTCTGGACCAGACTGGGGCGAAGGTTCATCTTCCAACAGGAAAATGACCCAAGCACTCAACCAAGATAACAAAGGAGTGGCTACGGGACAACTCTATGAATGTCCTTGAGTGGCCCAGCCAGAACCCAGACTTAAACCTGATTGAACATCTCTAGAGAGATCTGAAAATGGCTGTGCACCGACGCTCTCCATCCAACCCAATGGAGCTTGAGAGGTCCTGCAAAGAAGAATGGGAGAAAATGTCCAAAAATAGATGTGCCAAGCTTGTAGCATCATACTCAGAAAGACTGGAGGCTGTAATTAGTGCTTCAACAAAGTACTGAACAAAGGCTGTGACTACTTATGTACATGGGATTTCTTTTGTTTTTTTATTTTTAATAAATCTGCAAATATTTCAAACAAACTTCTTTCACGTTGCCATTATGGGGAATTGTTTGTAGAATTTTAAGGAAAATAATTAATTTAATCCGTTTTGGAATAAGGCTGTAACATAACAAAATGTGGAAAAAGTGAAACACTGTGACTACCTTCCGGATGCACTGTATGTATGTTCCTATGTGTATATGCAGTGGTGTTTGGGGAACGCCTTGGCCGCCTACCATTGGCTCTGTACAGTGACAGCTTTCTGGGGGGATAGCTCAAGTCACTTCAGAGTAGGATTCAAACATGCCCAAGCTTATGCCTTTTTCCAATACAGGAGGGTTAGGGATCCCTGCTCATGAAAAACCTAAGGCTGCTTTCCCACTGGGGCAGGGGTCCGTAAGCGGTAAAGCGTCGCTAGTTTTAGCGGCACTTTACCTTCATTTTAGTGGCACTTTTTGGCTGCTAGCGGGGCGCTTTTAACCCCTGCTAGCACTCGAAGAAAGGGTTAAAAGCGCCCCTGTTTTCATTTCAATGGGAAGGAGTGGTGTAGAAGCGTTGTATACAGCTCTCCTACACACCCCCATAGATGCTCCTTGTAGGATGTATCATGATGTAACCTACAAAAGGTATTAACTTGTATGACATTTCCCGAACAGGCAAACATTCTACCTTGTTTCTACGTCCGTTTCCACCTTCTTCCGGGTCATCCTTTGCTTCTGATCATGGACGTTTTTTTCTATTTGATTATTTTTATACAATTAGGCCCCTTGCACACTGGGGCGTTTTTCATGCGGTACAGCGCTAAAAATAGCGCTGCTATACCGCATGAAAAATCATGCCCTGCAGTGTTCAATGTGAAAGCCCGAAGGCTTTCACATTGAAGCGGTGCGCTAGCAGGAGCGCTCCAAAAGTCCTGCTAGCCGCATCTTTACCGCGGTATAGGAGCGGTGTGTTCACCACTCCTATACCGCGCCTTCCCATTGAAATCAATGGGAAAGCGCGGTAATACCTCGGTAATACTGCCCACAACGCGGGCGGTATTAACCCTTTTTCGGCCGCTAGCGGGGGTTAAAACCTCACCGCTAGCGCCCGAATATCGCGGTAAATACGACGGTATAGCCGCGCTACAAATAGCGCAGCTATACCGTCACCGCGGCTGCACGCCTCAGTGTGAAATCAGCCTTACTGTTCACAATGAGCAAAAAATCTGACATTATTTTCACATACAATAACAAAATTCTGGTTTGCACCTTCTTTTTTTCATTGGAACAGTTGGAAACTGTTGTGGAAAGCACTATACTAATGAACAGATGATTTTTTGTTACTCATACAGAATTTTTCTTCCGATTTTCTCATAGTGTGTACTAGAGCTGCACGATTAATCATCAAGAATCTTATTGCGATCTTTTTCCCGTTGCGATTCTTGACACAGGGTTTCACGATCTTTGACATGAAAATAATTTTCTCTCTGCTCTCAGCCAAAAATCAAAGTCTGCGCAGCCTGCCAAGTTTTGAAAACATTCTTTATCAGTGGAAAGTTAGAGCTGGTTCACACTGGGGCGACTTGGGATCCGACTTGAAGTCGACTCAAGTCGTCCCAAGTCGCGCTGTCGAGAAAAACAATGCAAGTGAATGGGAGCGGTGTTAATACACACGACTCAAGGCGATCCGACTTCAAAAGAAGTTCCTGTACTACTTCAATCCGACTTGTAGGCGATCTGTACCCATTGATTTCAATGGAAGTCGCCTCCAAGTCGGATCCAAGTCTGATCACTGTCTTAACTGAAGCGACTTTCCAGGAAGATAACATACATTTCTCAGGCAAACCCCTCCCTCCCCCTCCCTCTCCCAGAGCTGATTGTTCTTTGATTGGCCACTGGAAAGTCTCCTGTCCTGGAGACGACTTCAAGTCGTGTTGTAAATCGCCCCAGATCGCCCTGTGGTTCATGCTCAAGTCGTGTCGGAGTCGCCTCTGAAAGTCGCGCTGGAAGTCGTGTAGCCCCAGTGTGAACCGACTCTTAAGTCTAAACATTGTATCACATTGACTTTTACATCAAAGGAATAAACTTCTGTATGTAAATTAGGAACGTTTAACCACTTAAACACCAAACCTTTTTCTGACAGCTCTTTTCAAGTTAAAATCATTATTTTTTTTTTGCTAGAAAATTACTTAGAACCCCAAACATTATATAATTTTTTAGCAGAGACCCTAGAGAATAAAATGCCGGTTGTTGCAATATTTTATGTTGCACTTTATTTGCGCAGCAGTCTTTTTAAATGCAATTTTTTGGGAAAAAATTACTTTAATGAATTAAAAAAGAAAAATAGCTAGTAAAGTTAGCCCATTTTTTTTTTATCTTCATTCTAAGCAAAAAAAATTGTGATTCTCATTTTGGCCAGAATCGTGCAGCTCTAGTGTGTACCCACTTTAGATGTGATGGCTACATTGGTTTTCGATTTTAGGCTTTCTTTCTTCTATTTTCAGCTGGTGATCCAGCCAGTAAGTCTGCTGTTTTGCAACAGAACAAACTGTCCTACAGATGTAGCAGGTACAGGGTTGAGACAAACCATATAACACTGACAGGGGTGCTTACAATCAACAGCTTTATCCAAAATGGAAAAAAAAAAACGATTGCTGTAACTGAATATAAAGTGTGACCTGGAGTTCTGCTTCAGTTGGTGTATTTAACCACTTAAGACCCGTACCATTTTGCAGCTAAAAGGACCAGGCCCCTTTTTGCGATTCGGCACTGTGTCGCTTTAACTGACAATTGCGCGGTCATGCGACGTGGCTCCCAAACAAAATTGACGTCCCTTTTTTTGTCCTGTGACTCCATACTGGAATATAAGCCTGGATTTTACCCATATGGGAAAGTGCATATGACCCTTTACTAACTGAGGGTCCGTATTGTGAGGTGAGCGGCCATTTCTAATATTAGTGGAGGTCTCTCACTGTATTCCACGTTCACTACCTGCATGTATCAACTATAACTACAAGATGTTTGAAGATCACTTGGATGATTTCTTGATTTATGGACTTTGATTAGCGCTGCATCTCTTTTATATTTACTATAGGAATTTTTTTGAAATTGACTCCAATAGGTAGATTCAGTAAGAGTTAGGCCGGCTTATCAGTAGATACGCCGACCTAACTCAGAATCTGCGCCGACTTATGTTTAAGTGTATTCTCAAACAGAGATACGCTTAAACATATCTAAGATAGGACGGCGCAAGCCGTCCTATCTTAGGTTGCAATATTGAGGCTGGCCGCTAGGTGGCGATTCCATTGCGGTCGGCGTAGAATATGTAAATTAGTAGATTCACGAACGTACGCCCGGCCGCCGCAGTACATTTACGCCGTTTCCGTAAGGCAATATCAGGCCTAAAGTTATTCCATCTTGTAGATGGAATAGTAATGTTAAAGTATGGCCGCCGTTCCCGCTTCGAAATTCGAAATGTTTACGTCGTTTGCGCAAGTCGTCCGTGAATAGGGATTTACGTAGTTTACGTCCACGTCGAAATCAATAGGCCCGTGCGGCGTACTTAGCCGCAATGCACACTGGGAAATGTAGGCGGCCGGCACATGCGCAGTTTAAAAAAAAAAAACGTCAAAAACGTAAGGTCAAGCCCCATTAACATAAAACACGCCCCCTTAGACACATTTGAATTAGGCGCCCTTACGCCCGCCCGCTTTAGGCTACGCCGCCATAACTTAGCAGGCAAGTACTTTGAGAATCATGTACTTGCCTAGCTAACTTACGGCGGCGTAGCCTAAACATGCTAAGCTACGCCGCCGTAAGTATACACCATTGTACCTGAATCTACCTATAAGTGTCTTACACCGTCGTATCTTAGGCTGCAATTTCAGGCTGGCCGCTAGGTGGCGCTTCCGTATTTTTACGCAAGGAATATGCAAATTAGTATTTACGCCGATTCAGAAACAAACGACCGCCCGACGCTTTTTTTTTTTACGTCGTTTGTGTTCGGCTTTTTCCGGCGTATAGTTACCCCTGCTATATGAGGCGTAGCTAATGTAAAGTATGGCCGTCGTTCCCGCGCCGAGTTTTGAATTTTTTTACGTCGTTTGCGTAAGTCATTCGCAAATACGGCTGGACGTAATTTACGTTCACGTCGAAAGCATGCCGATTTGCCGACGTCATTTGGAGCATGCGCACTGGGATATGTCCACGGACGGCGCATGCGCCGTTCGTTGAAACCGTCAAAAACGTGGGGTCAGTACCATTTTACATAGTACACGCCCCCAACCAGCCTATTTTGAATTAAGCGGGCTTACGCCGGTCCAGTTACACTGCGCCGCCGTAAGTTTAAGCGCAAGTTGTATGTGAATACACAACTTGCTGCTCAAACTTACGGCGGCGCAGTGTAACTGAGATACGCTACGCTACGCCCGCCTAAAGATAGGCAAAGCTATCTGAATCTGGGCCACACTCTGTAAAATGCCAAGTCCTTGGGACTCAGCTGGTTACAGATCAGGTAAAGGGCCAATCACAGCGGGCCCTTTACCACGTGATCAGCTGTCAGCCAATGACAGCTGATCAACTAAGTAAACAACAGCCGGGTATCCAGTTGTTCCCCCCCCCCCCCCCCCCTTACGCTGTCAGCGTGAAGAAAGGAAGAGAGTCGTTAACTGACTTCTGTTAGAAGAACTTTGGTCCCACACAGTGCCCACCAGTGCTGCCAATCAGTGCCCTCCAGTACTGCTAATCAGTGCCCACCATCAGTGCGCATCAGTGAAGGAGAAAAATTACCCGTTTGCTACATTTTATAGCAAAATATGAAAAACTTCAGTTTGGGTGATATTCTGAGACATGGTCAATAATGTAATGAAGATAAGCAAAAGCTCAGCCTGGGTGACAACCATGACTCCCTCCATAGATGAGCGAGTGTTGTCACTCTAGGACAGGAAGTGTGTTACTGTCAGGATTACTAGGTGAAATGAAAGAGGGGGAAAAAATCCAATAAAAACAAAAAAACGAATGCAGCCAGCACATCTAAGCACTGGTGAGCTGACCTATTACATGTCTGTTCCTGGATTTGCATAACCTTTAATTCTCCTTTACCTCCAGTTTTCCTAGGCAGCCTCTATGAACTGCTCCAGCTGTGCTGAGAGTCCTGCACGATGTGTCTGTGATCACCACTCACCCTTCTGTCTGCTCCCAGCAACGATATTCACCATGAATTACTCTCCTTTCCCCATAGTACACAGCAGTCAGACACTTCCGGGTGTACTGGGAGGAGTCAATCATCTCTTTCCTGTGCACTGCATAAGCCTTCCCACAGCAACAATATCCATTCTTTTTCTTTCCGAGTGAGAAAGTGTTTCCTAGAATAAAATAGTGCTCACATACAGTATATTTGGTGTAGTTCTTAGCTCAGTCCCTCAAGTTCCAAAGATTTAATATGTCCCTTTTCTTCACGTTAAAGCAGACCTTCACCCTAGTATACGTGTTGTTAGAGATGGGAAAATTCTTCCCGTCCTTAAAAAGCGGTAGCGCGGCTTCGGCTGCCGACATCGCGGGCGACCTGGACAGGTAAGTGTCCTTTTTTTTAAAGTCAGCAGCTGCAGTCTTTGTAGCTGCTGTTTTTGTTTTGTTTTTTTGTTTTTTAAACTCTGGTGAACCTCCGCTTTATTAACCACTTGATCACTGGGCACGTAAACCCACTTAATTAAAGGGGTGGTTCACCCTAAAAACTACTTTTTTTTATTACACTGGCCCCCCACATTACAATACGATTAAGGCTATTAATTTTTTTTTTGTTGCTGTACATACCTTTGTACAGCATATTCACCCGTGGCTTCCGGCTTCCGAGTCTCGCGGGAGTGGGCGTTCCTAACATGTCTGTGATTGACGTTTTGACCAAAAACAAGCTCCCCCCCGTCGCGTAAGCCGCGTCACGATTGGCGAAAGGAGCCGAATGGCGATGCGCAGTATAGCGACGACTCGCCGTTTGGCTCCTTTCGCCAACCGTGACGCGGCTTACGCGACAGGGGGGAGCTCGTTTTTGGTCAAAACGTCAATCACAGACATGTTAGGAACGCCCACTCCCGCGGGACTCGCAAGCCGGAAGCCACGGGTGAATATGCTGTACAAAGGTATGTACAGCATCAAAAAAAAACTAATAGCCTTAATCGTATTGTAATGTTGGGTGCCAGTGTAATAAAAAAAAGTAGTTTTTAGGGTGAACCACCCCTTTAATAACCAGACCAATTTTCAGCTTTCGGAGAAAAAAGACTGAAAATTCTGTAAAAAAATGAAATTTTCTTTGTTTCTGTTATAAAATTTAGCAAATTTAGTATTTTTTCTTCATTCTTTTGCATAAATGTGAAAGATGAAGTTACGCCGAGTAAATAGATACCCAACATGTCACCCTTCAAAATTGCACACGCTCGTGGAATGGCGCCAAACTTCGCTACTTAAAAATCCCCATAGGCGACGTTGTGGGGTATTGCAGAGTAGTGTGGGGTATTGCAGAGTAGTGTGGGGTATTGCAGAGTAGTGTGGGGTATTGCAGAGTATTGCACAGTATGGGTATGGAGTATTGCACAGTATGGGGCAGGGATGGCTGAGCAGGGATGGATGGCTGGCTGGATCTGTGACTGCATTTGTCACAGATCCATCCCACAGCACTCGTGCTGCATGCGCTCTCTTCCCCCCTCCTCTCACACTGTACCGTTCGGTACAGAGAGGGGAGGGAGGAACCGGCGTCATCACATGACGCCGGTTTGTTTACAAGTGATCGCTCCGTCTTTGGACGGAGCGATCACGTGGTAAACCGTCGCTATCAGCGGCGATTTAATGTGATCCGTGATGCGCCGGGTCCGGTCACGGACATTCCCTTGTGCGCGCCCTTTATAATATATGTTTCTATTGTTTTTTCATAAAAGTGTTTTTTTAATAAAAAATATATTGCTCTTTACCACCATTAAAAATGTATTGCTCTTTATCAACATTAAAAATGTAATGCCCTTTACATGTGTTTAATTATCCTTATAACCAAAGTGGATGTTTATATAAAGGGGGGGGCTGAAAAAAAAATTCTGCCCGGGCGCCCATAACTCTGGTTATGCCACTGGCCGCCATTATAATCTAGGTACTGTTCCCGCGATTCTGGGAGGACGTCCATTGACGTCCTCCCAGAGTTAAGCAACCGCCTTGTAGACGTATATCGTCTATAGGGCGGTTAGAAACTGGTTAAATTAGGGTGACCAGACAACCCCGGTTTCCAGGGACAGTCCCCGGATTGAGGACACTGTCCCCGGACCAAGTCTGTCCCCGGATTGCAGTGGCATCTGGTACTCTCACCCTGGGTGCCGAATTTGGGGGGGGAATTTTTGCGCAAAAGCATTACTGTGCCCCCCCCAAGTGTGCTTTGTTGCCCCTTCGCCCAGGGACACCTGTAGTCCAGCCTGCCCCCCATGATCCCTCTGGAGTGGGCGGCCCATGTGTGTGTGAGAACAGCGTGGGGGGAGGGGTGGTGCAGAGCGTATAGTGGCTATTGGAGAAGCTCTTGGCAGGGGATACTGAGGAGCCGCTGGGTGTCGGGAACAGTACCTAGATTATAATGGCGGCCAGTGGCATAACCAGAGTTATGGGCGCCCGGGCAGAATTTTTTTTTCAGCCCCCCTTTATATAAACATCCACTTTGGTTATAAGGATAATTAAACACATGTAAAGGGCATTACATTTTTAATGTTGATAAAGAGCAATAAATTTTTAATGGTGGTAAAGATTTTTTATGGTGGTTTTTTATTAAAAAAACAATAGAAACATATATTATAAAGGCAACATTATACATTATAAAGGCATTGTATTTCTAGTACTTTAATACAGCCTCATATCAGTTACAGGGAACTACAAGTCCCAGTTGGACTGGCCGCTTGTAGTTCACAATTAATATAATGCCATTATAGAACATAGAAGTTCTATAATGGCATTGTATTAATTGTGAACTACAACTGGGACTGGGCCCCTACCTTCACTAACTAAGTTAAACTAACCCACATGAGACCGGACCCATCACGGTCACCCGGCCGTCCCCAACACCTGATACTGTCTGACAGCACAGCATACATATGATATCACTGACCTGACCAGGCAGTGCCACACCTGTGACTGTCACCACCGGGCAGGCCAGCTATACCCAGGAGTCAGGACACAGAGCAGACAGACCCCATTCTGAAACCGCCGACTCACTGTGGGAGGAGCCTGCTGCCTGCGTGAAGGGAGCGACACTACAAGCGGCCCGGCGGCCGCACATACGCACGGGCAGTCACGGAGCAGAGAGAGTCCGAGTCTGACCGGAGTCCAGACCGGAGCAAGAGTCTGAACTGCAGCAACAGAGACCCGCCTCATCCTGGTATATTAACCGGGGGTCCGGTGACCCCCCTCAGCTCATCGCCTGGGGGGACACACCGGCGCCCCCCCCGGTTGTTACGCCACTGATGGAGGCCATGGAGAAGTGAGCAAAATCAACCTATCAACACTGTTCATGTAAGGGAAGGGGGGGGTGTGAGTATTGCAGGAATCAGGCAGGTCAGTGTAGTGGTCAGTATAGAACTCAGGTAGATCAGTGTAGTGGTCAGTATAGGAATCAGGTAGGTCAGTGTAGTGGTCAGTATAGGAATCAGGTATGTCAGTGTAGGGATCAGGTAGGTTAGTGTAGTGGATAGTGTAGGGATCAGGTAGTTCAGGATAATGTTCAATATAGGAATCAGGTAGGTCAGTGTGGTGGTCAGTATAGGAATCAGGTAGGTCAGTGTAGGGATCAGGTCAGTGTAGGAATCAGGTAGGTCAGTGTAGTGGTCAGTATAGGAATCAGGTAGGTCAGTGTAGTGGATAGTGTAAGAATCAGGTAGTTCAGGATAGTGTTAAGTATAGGAATCAGGTAGGTCAGTGTGGTGGTCAGTGTAGGGATCAGGTCAGAGTATGAATCAGGTAGGTTAGTGTAGTGAATAGTGTAGGAATCGGGTAGCTCGGTATAGTGTTCAGTATAGGAATCAGGTAGGTCAGTGTAGTGGTCAGTGTAGGGATCAGGTCAGTGTCGGAATCAGGTAGGTTAGTGTAGTGGTCAGTGTATGAAACAGGTAGGTCAATGTAGGGATAAGGTAGGTCAGTGTAGTGGTCAGTATAGGAATCAGGTATGTCAGTGTAGGGATCAGGTCAGTGTAGGAATCAGGTAGGTTAGTGTAGTGGATAGTGTAGGGATCAGGTAGTTCAGGATAATGTTCAATATAGGAATCAGGTAGGTCAGTGTGGTGGTCAGTATAGGAATCAGGTAGGTCAGTGTAGGGATCAGGTCAGTGTAGGTATCAGGTAGGTCAGTGTAGTGGTCAGTATAGGAATCAGGTAGGTCAGTGTAGTGGATAGTGTAAGAATCAGGTAGTTCAGGATAGTGTTAAGTATAGGAATCAGGTAGGTCAGTGTGGTGGTCAGTATAGGAAACAGGTAGGTCAGTGAAGGGATCAGGTCAGAGTATGAATCAGGTAGGTTAGTGTAGTGAATAGTGTAGGAATCGGGTAGCTCGGTATAGTGTTCAGTATAGGAATCAGGTAGGTCAGTGTAGTGGTCAGTGTAGGGATCAGGTCAGTGTCGGAATCAGGTAGGTTAGTGTAGTGGTCAGTGTATGAAACAGGTAGGTCAATGTAGGGATAAGGTGGGTCAGTGTAGTGGTCAGGTAGGTCAGTGTAGGAATCAGGTAGGTCAGTGTAGGAATCAGGTAGGTCAGTGTTGTGGTCAGTGTAGGAATCAGGTAGGTCAGTGTTGTGGTCAGTGTAGGAATCAGGTAGGTTAGTGCAGTGGTCAGGTAGGTCAGTGTAGGAATCAAGTTAGTCAATACTACTGTAGGAAGGAAGAGACTCACGGAGTGCTAAAAGTCTGGCAGGGGGTGCAAATTTCTTGCCTTGTCCCGGGCGCTGACAACCCTCGCTACGTCACTGACTGCATATATAATTTGAGGGAAATATGCATATAAAATAGTTTACCATTACCAAAAAAAAAATATGTCCCCGGATTTCATTTAAAAAATCTGGTCACCTTACCTTAAGTGGTTAAACACACCTAGCATACATACAATTGTATGAGAAGGAGGGAGGAGGCAGGGTAATACAACACTATGCTAGGTGTGTTTCCCCCTTAAAGAGTACTGTAGGTCCCGCGGAAAAAAATAAAAATAAAATCCAGGGGCAATTTTGAGTGGGCAATATGATGGGGCAATATTGATGGTCTCAGGGCTTTTAGATGTCTGCAAAAAGGGAGGTTTTCACAGGTAAATAATATGAACAAAATATGTTAAATGCACATATAATTTAATGGAAGAATTTTTGTTGAAAAGAAGACATACAGGACACACGCACTTATAAGCATTCATTGTTCTTGTTCAAATGTTTTTATTGAAGTATATAAAAATACATCACAAAAATCATTGTTTTGAAAAAAGAGATAAGATGCAAGATAACAGAACATAGACAGTAAACAAACGTTTTCAGGTATAAAAACAGCAAATATATAGGAACCTTCAGACATGCCTAGGACATATGACTTGGGAGGATACGCCTCAAGCAGAGAAAGTCCATCTAAAATATAATTCTGGTTGAAAATATAGAGTAACAACAATTAAACCAGTCAAAATGGTTCGGAAAAGAAGCTCTGCTCAGGACGTTAGGAGTATAGTACGATCCCTTCCCTGGGGGAGACGCTCAGTCAATGCCCCAGGGATATGGCCTCTGAGTTGATATGAGGACCATGCCATCCCAAGAGTCACAAAAAAAGAGGAAGATCCATGGCCTCTTCTTAAAAAAGCTAAGAAAAAAGGAGGACCAGAGGATTGCACAGACTCTGGATGAAGGAGGAGGACAAGAATGGGCAAGTTAGTCTAGAAAGAAAGTAGAGAAAAGGAGATGTGGGGTGTAGGAGTGGCAGAGGGAATGGAAGAAGGAGGGGTCCTTAGTGCCAATACTACCAGTAGGTTACAGGTCGTCCAGGGTGGAAGGGGTATGGTTCCACCATTAAGGTAGTAAGAGAGAGTCAAAGTCTGGAGGCAGGGCCGCCATCAGGGGGGTACAGGCAGTACACACACAGCTCCCGGTTCTGTCAGGGGGGAAATGACCTATCGCCTGTTCATACAATGTATGAACAGCGATCAGTCATTTCCCCAAGTCAGTCCTACCCCCCCTTCAGTTAGAACACACCCAGGGAACATACTTAACCCCTTCCTAGCCCCCTAGTGTTAACCCCTTCCCTGTCAGTGGCTTCTTTATAGTAATCAATGCATTTTTATAGCACTGATTGCTATAAAAATGCCAATGGTCCCAAAAATGTGTCATAAGTGTCCGAAGTGTCCGCCATAATGTCGTAGTACCGATAAAAATTGCTGATCGCCGCCATTACTAGTGAAAAAAAAATATTAATAAAAATGCCATAAAACTATTCCCTATTTTGAAAACGCCAGGGCTCAAGTCCTGCGGGAACGCATGGGAACGGAGTTCCTGCACTTTTTTCACAGCAGGAACCCAGTTCCCTTTGCAGGACTAGAGCAGCCGAGCCAATGCTTCACTAAGTGGCGATGCCCAGCTCGAGTCACTGTCAGGGGCAGGCAAACCTTAGTAACCCTTTATGTTACTGGCCGCTTCCTGTATATGGATTCATCGGGTAGTGTGCGGGTATTCCGTCACTTCCTCGATGCCGCAATGTCACCAGGGAGCTTTTGTCATTGTTCCCAGGAGACATTGCGGAGGTCTGCCGCGAGTTATCGCGGGATTTAGAAAAAACATGTGGTTTAGTAATTATGCATATGAGCGTATCATTTTTTTTTTTTTTTTTGGTGGGGGAGTGGATCTTGGGTGGGAGTTCCCACACTTTTTTCCCCAGGACTTGACCCCTGGTAAACGCTATAACTTTTGCCCAAACCAATCAATAAACGCTTATTGCGATTTTTTTTTTTTTTACGAAAAATATGTAATGCATATATGTAGTGCATTTTTTTCAAAATTGACGCTCTATTTTTGTTTATAGCGCAAAAAATAAAAACCACAGAGGCGATCAAATACCACCAAAAGAAAGCTCTATTTGTGGGAAAAAAAGGACGTCAATTTTGTTTGGGAGCCACGTCGCACAACCGCGCAATTGTCAGTTAAAGCGACGCAGTGCCGAATCGCAAAAAGTGGCCCGGTCATTGAGCAGCAATATGGTCCGGGCTGAAGTGGTTAAAGCCATTGTTTTTTAATGTTAGAGGCTTTTTGATGACCGTCGTTATACCATCGGATTGGTGTAAGGCCAATGTGGTGCCAGAATCTCAGTTAAGGGAGTAGACAATGGCCTCATATGATGCCTGAACAAAGATGGCTTCATTCTACTGGAGAAAAGATCAGAGGATGGCAATGTCAGAGGGCAGACTGTGGTAAGGATTACCAAAAGAACCATAATGACTCAAAACTGATATGGTTTAGAAACAATTAGGCAAATAAAGGTGAATAAAGCACCTGGATCAGATGGCTTGCACCCATGTGTCCTCAAAGAGTTGAGCTCTGTTATTTCAAAGCCATTGTTTTTAATTTTAGAGGCTTTTTAATGATTGGCCTTATACCACTAGATTGGCGTAAGGCCAATGTGGTGCCAATATTAAAAAAAGGATCTGTGGGGCAGATTCACAGAGCAAGTACGCCGGCGTATCTACTGATATGCCGATGTACTTTCAAATTTCCCGCATCGTATCTTTAGTTTGAATCCTCAAACCAAGATGCGACGGCATTTGGGTAAGACCTGACAGGTGTACGGCTTCGTACGCCTTCGGATCTTAGATGCAATACTTTGGCGCCCGCTGGGTGGAGTTTGCGTCGTTTTCAGCGTCGGGTATGCAAATGAGCTATTTCTGACGATCCACGAACGTACGCGCGGTCGTCGCATTCTCTTACGTCGTCTCTAGTCGGCTTTTTCCGGCGTATAGTTAAAGCTGCTATTTTGCGGCGTATAGATAGACTTGCCATGTTAAAGTATGGCCGTCGTTCCCGCGTTGAAATTAGAATTTTTTTTTTTCACGTAAGTTGTCCATTAATAGGGATGGACGTAAGTCACGTCGAAGTTCTAAAAATGACGTTGTTGCGACGTCATTTCGCGCAAAGCACGGCGGGAAATTTCGATACGGAGCATGCGCAGTTCAATCGGCGCGGGGACGCGCTTCATTTAAATGAATCACGCCCCCTACCCGCCCAATTTGAAATACGCGCCGAGAGATACACTACGCCGCCGTAACTTACGGCGCAAAATCTTCCTGGATTCGACTTGGAGCCAGGTAAGATACGGCGGCGTAGCGTATCTGGCCCTATGTTTTTACCAACTACTACATACTGGTTACTTTATCTTCTTAAGAGTTTAATAAAAGACCACCAGATTTTTTGTTAAAAAATAATATTTCAAGCAATAGTATGGATTCAAGAAAGGTCAAAGTTGTCAAAGAGATTTTTTTCAAATTCCAGCTATGCAGTGGAATAACGTCCTTAGAGGACGTCCCCAAATTACAAGCCAACCTAATTGCAGCTGTTTAATTATTCAATTGGGCAACTATGTGGCAAATTAAGTTTAATGTGTGGACTTGGAGCGCCACTCATAACTTAAAAAAAATAATGCCGCGTACACACGATTGGTTAAACCGATGAGAATGGTCTGATGGACCGTTTTCATCGGTCAAAACTGATCGTGTGTGGGCGCCATCGGTTAGTTAACCATCGGTTAAAAAAGAGGCAACTTGTTTTAAAAGTAACCAATGGATTGGTAACCGATAGGACAAAACCGATCGTTAGTAGGCACAACCATCGGTTAAAAATCCATGCATGCTCAGAATCAAGTCTACGCATGCTTGGAAGCATTGGGCTTTGTTTTTTTCAGCACGTCCTTATGTTTTACGTCACCACGTTCTGACACGATTGGTTATTTAACCGATAGTGTGTAGGCGCGATGGACCATCAGTCAGCTTCATCGGTTAACTGATGAAAATGGTCCATCGGTCCATTCTCATCGGATGGACTGATCGTGTGTACGCGGCATAAGTGTATCTACCAGTATTCAGAATGTGGGAGCAGGAATCGGGCACTAATTCTAAAGCATGGCCATTTGTGTGGTAAGACGCCGATCAACATGTTTCGTCCCATCTACTCTGGCTTGGTCACAGAGATGACAAACCCCTGGTAGACGGGGGAAAAACACGTCAGGTGGTGTGGCCGGAGCAGCACTGGCTGGAGCCATACACTGCCATATTCACAGCTGAAGCACTGGGTTGGTTTTGAGTGGCGTCTTGCCACACAAATGAGGTTTAATGTTGATAAATGTAACTTTTGGGAGCTAATAATATTCACACATCATATATACTGGGGAAAAATGGGCATGCTTCTAATTGTGCTGAATATTTGGCTTGTCTTAAAGAGATGTGGTTACACTTAGTCAGAGTTGAATTACATAGTATAGATATAGAATGAGACAGTGTTGTTTAGGGAATGTTCAGCACAGTATCTGCGGAGGTACATTGGAAGGGCCAGGGCTCAATCTTAGCTATTGGGGGACCTGTTCAGGGGTTAGTAGTAGGTGACTTACTTTGTACTCTGCTTCATTTTACACTGACCCCTGTAACATTACCGACCTCTGAATTCTATGTCAATTACTACTTACCCCTGATTTCTACGACACTTACTACTGACCCGACTCATTACTGACCTCTGAACTCTGCTTCATTTACTACTGACCATTGAACTCAGAGTCACTTACTACTGACCTCTGAACTCAATGTAACTTTCTACTGACCCCTGTACTCTGAGTTATTTACCACTGACCCCTCAACTCTATGTCACTTACTACTGACCTCTAAACTCTGAGTCATTTACTGCTGACCACTGAACTCTGCATCACTTACTACTGACCCCTGAACTCTGCATCACTTACTACTGACCCCTGAACTCTGCATCACTTACTACTGACTTCTGAACTCCGAGTCATTTACTACTGACCCCTCAACTCTAATTCTTCTACCACTGACCCCTCAACTCTGAATTACTTACTACTGACCAGACCCCTCAACTCTGAGTCATTTACCACTGAACCCTCAACTCTGAGTCACTTACTACTGACCCCTCAACTCCGAGTCGTTTACCACTGACCCCTTAGCTTTGAGTCACTTACTACTGACCCCTTAGCTTTTAGTCACTTTCTACTGACCCCTTAAAGAGGAAGTAAACGTCCCTCTAATGTTTGTACCTATAGGTAAGCCTATAATAAGGCTTATCTTTAGGTACTGTAAGTATCTCTTAAACTTGCACCATTTAGGAGATATTTGCTTTATACTGCACCGATGACGGCATGCACTCTGAAGGAACGGCCGTTTCTTCAGAGCCTTGTGACGCGACCGGTGGCTCCAGTCAGTCACACAGCCAGAGTCCGTGACCCAGAAGGAAGACAGGCGAAGATGGACGTGGCCTCCAGCGGGGACAACGAGGACTTTGTTTGCAGGCAAGTTTAATTTTTGGCCATGAAAAAAACAACGTTTTTAAAAAATGTCATTTAAAATGATGGTGTTCGAACTTGCTGCATTTTTTAACAACGTTTTAAACAATGTCATTTTTCGGGTTGTAAAAAATGATCGTGTGTGGGCTAAAACGATGTTAAAAACCTGTGCATGCTCAGAAGCAAGTTATGAGACGGGAGCGCTCGTTCTGGTAAAACTAGCGTTTGTAATGGAGTAAGCACATTCATCACGCTGTAACAGACAGAAAAGCGCGAATCGTCTTTTACTAACACAAAAGCTAAAGCAGCCCCAAGGATGGCGTCATCCGAATGGAACTTCCCCTTTATAGTGCCGTTGTACGTCACGCGCTTTGCTAGAGCATTTTTTTTTTTAAACGATCGTGTGTGGGCAACGTCGTTTTAATGATGAAGTTGGAAAAAACTAGGTTTTTTCTAGATGCTGAAAAACTTTGTTTTTTACATGCCGAAAAATTATCTTGTGTACGCGGCATTACTCTTTACGACCTCACTTTCTAAAGAGTTTCATGGTCAAAAACAAGTGATGCAGAGTTCAGAGGTCAGTATCGACAGAGAGTGCAGCAGTAAGTGACCCTCTGTCTTACAGTACAAACAGCCCTCCTCTGCAATGCTTATCTTAGTTTTCCTCCTACCTGGACTCTTCACAGTACTCCGGGTACTGCAGCTCTGGCTCTTCTCCACTTCCCCTATTCTCTGGTTCAAAAGGCGTGGCTAAATTACAGCTACTCGTAGCCCTACCTACAGAACCAGGAGGAAGAGAAGCTGGAACTGCATAACCCTGAGTACTGTGAAGATTCTTCACATTCCTTGGGGTCCGTGTACCGCACACTTTGCACACTTGGATGATACGCCACTTATTTATAAGTGAGTGTTTCCCAACCTTTTTTTCTGTCAAGGTACCCTTTAGAATTGCGCACAATCCCAGGCACAAAATCCTAAGATCTCATTCACACCAGTAAGTGTGTCTGAGCATGCGCACTTTATTTGCGCATTCCCATGTGTCATGCTTTTTAATGGACTGCTTAATGCTCTTGAAATATGAGGTGCTGGCATGATTTTTTAAGTCACTCTGCATTAAAATGCATGGCACTGCGGTACCATATGTTTTAGCATGTGCCAATGTACACGCATTTGCTAGATGGCATGGGGGTGCCATTATGAATTGATGGCACCTGCATGCATCTGCAAAAGGCAACACACATGCAGTGCAGGAAAAATGTGCAATTTCACATGTTACAACCATGCACCTAGTGTGAGCAGGCCCTAAAATGTAGTTTGTAAGGCAGAGTAGGGGGTCTGTAGGGATCTTTTGTTGTGGGTGGGAGTCTAGTGTTGCTGGTGGAGGATCTACTGTTGCTGGAGGGTGGTCATTTGTTGCTGGAAGAGATCTTCTAATGAGGGAGGTTTTTTTTATGCTGGCTTTTGTTGATGCTAGTGGGAGTCTATTGTTGCTGGGGTGGGGGGCATAGCTCCCAACTGTCCCTGATTTCGAGGGACTGTCCCTGATTTGGAACAAAGTCCCTCTGTCCATCTTTTCTCCTCATTTGTCCCTCATGTTTGTCTGATCTATATAGATGTATATAAAATGCACTTGTTATCTTTCAAAAAGTGTTTCCCAGCGCTAAACCTTTCATCCAATTTCTAAATTGCTGCATTTGTAAATTTCAAAGGCCAATATAAAGGAATAGTAGTGGTAAAAAGAAGCTCTTATGGGTTTAACTAATCATTTTTTTTATATAATTTTCCTTATGAAGGGGGCGAGACAGGGACTAAGTCCTATGCCGACATACTTTTACTAATAGGTGTCCCTCGTTCCCATTTCAAAAAGTTGGGAGGTAGTTGTTTTTGGGAGCTCTAGTGTTACTGGGGGGGGGGGTCTATTGTTGGTTGCAGGTGATCTATTTTATTGCTTTTCTTGTTATCAGTGTCAAATTCTATACAAATTACTTGGTTCTGTATTCCTTGAAAGGGGTGGTACTGCCAGGTGGGTAGGAGGTGGAACTAAGGGACGGTGCTTGAAGGTGGGTAGGAGGGAGAGACGAGGAGTGATTCGGAAGGGGGGCGTGCTTGAACCTATCCCCTAAGAAAAAAAGCCCTGGGTAACAGTAATCAAACCCTGTACAGTCTGATCTGAGAGCAATCCTGTGCTAACTCCCGTATATAGGCAAAATAGAGAGAGCACAGCCCGCACCTCCTCTCCGCTCTCTCTCCTCCTTGATGCTGTTATCTGTACTCTTGCAAAACAGAAAGCTATGCAGGCCACCTGACCTGTCCTTAGCAATGATGTCCTTTGTTGGTCATTCTAGCAAGCACACTGGTTATTACATAAAGAACCTAACATTATCATATAGGCATTTAATAATGTAATTTAATCTTAAGCAAAATATATAATTATAATGTAATAAAAACCTGGATCTGTTACATTCATACATACATTACTTATCATGTAGGCTCTTAACATGAAAGCATTTATTTGTTTCTAGGTCCACTTTCACAAATTTTCTTTAATGTGAGGCCCAGCAAGACAATGAGGATGATGAGACAGATGATGCGGAGGGATTCCATCACAACAAACACAACATGACAGTCTTCATAAATTTGCAATGTGGTACACACTTGATCTATGGAAAAGAAAAGGATAGGCTTGAAATACAGGTGAGCACTTGTTTGCGATGTTTATTGGAGATTTGCAGTCTGATGGAAGCAAGTTTTGAATGAAAAAAAAGTCAAATGAATCAAACCAGGTTTTCCTATACTATGGCCTTCCGCTGTGCCACATTGTCATGGACTGCAGTGTCCACTCATCATAAACTTAAACTCCTTCATTCCCTTATTTGAGTTATTGTCATGCATGTCCTTCATTACTGTACAAAGTTGGCCGATGTTTCACCTTCCGATTTTCTATACCACTAAAGTCCACCCAAAAGTGATATTTGAGTTGTAGACAGAGGCTGGTGAGCTTAGTTAGCCCCTGGCTTCTTATACATCTTGAATACTCCCAACAGCGAGATCTGACTGCCATGACAGCCAATTGTTCCTGTTCATCTGGGAGATTTAAATGTTATGTCCACCTTTTGTGTGCCCCAGCTTCTCCAGTTACATTCTCCATACAGTGGAACCATGGATTACGAGCATAATCCGTTCCAGAATAGAAGTCAATAGAAACTAAAATAATTTGTTCCACATTGACGTCTATGGCATGCAATACCGCATGTGGCCAGAGGTAGTGGGGCACCGGAGAGCCCTCGGAAAGGCTCGGAATCACTCAGGAATGAAGTATTTTTGAGTGTTTCCGAGTATTTCCGAACGGCTCAGATCAGCTCTGGTGTCCCCACACCTCTGGCCAAATGCGGTACTGCACACCGCAGTGGCTTGAATCCTGCTAGTTTTGCAAAACAACACTCTCTAACCGAGTCAGGATTTTTTTTAAATAATTGCTCGTACTGCGAAACGCTCATTAAACACGTTACTCGCAATCCAAGGTTCCACTGTAATATTATGTAAAAGGAGAAGCTGGGGCACACAAATAAAGAACCCAGCAGAGAGAATGGGGGCCCATCATAATGAACACAGCAAGCATGCATACTCACAAAGATCTCACCAAGGGAAGTCCCTGAGATATAGATAAAATTGTCAGGTGGTATAACTTTCCAGACTCTACCAAAAACTCAAATATCAGTTTTATGGAGGACTGACCCTTAGCCAGCTGCTTGGATATAAATGGAGAGTGAGAGAAACACTGGCTGCAGCTGCTCTCTGTAGCTGTTCCCTTGTAGTGATGAACTGGTTAACAGCTATCTCAGCAAGAGGAGGGAGCTGCTGAGCAGGAAGAGTTCAGGAGTGAGACAGCAATGCATTGTGGGAAATGTAATCCTAAGGAGAGACTCTGCTGTATAATCAAGTGCTTTTGAACTACTGTACATCCCAGAGAGGAGATTGCCAGGGGTAGGGGAGAGAGCTGCATCTTCTCAAGCTGTATAGGCACAGCTTGCTTTTGTCATGAGGGGGACCAGAAAGTGCACATCGCTGTCCAGGGTGCACCATAACTGCTGCATATTGGCGGTCTATGCAGGATCCAGAGTCCTGAGTGCGGGGATGCCAATAGACAGATTCACCTGGGTGCAGAGCAGAGAGTGGACTAATTGCTGTGTGGGAGCAGATGGTGATCTGCAATATCCCTGGGACTGGTGAGCTACTGCTGTGGTAAATTCCCACATAGCCCTTTAGGAACTGACCATACAGCCTTATTTGTACTCATGTGCACCAATGGTACAATTGGACCCCAACACTAGCTGACTGAAGAGTTAGCACTAAAGACTGTCCCTTTACAGCTGCTACACAGAATCCTATACCTTTTTACTTTCTCTAAGAAGTACTTCTCAGGGGACATTTCACTATATTCTAGTAATTCTCCCAGAGTACTCTCTAAAGTTATAGAACTATTATTTACATTGCAGTTATTTTATGTATATATGTATATATCTGTTTATTGCTGTCTTTGCTGATCTGAGTTAATTCCATTCCAGTGGTACATAACTCTATTCTAAGTTATCTTGGCAAAGTGATTATACGATAGCAGACTGTGTCTGAACCTACTTTCTGTGTGTTCATTCGTGCTCAAACCGCCATTTATTCTAACCTGTACAAATACAGTTTATTTTTCTTGTCAAATTTGTTTATTGAATTTTAACAAATTACAGAAAATCACATAAATAGGTTCAAAAGCAATGCTTGAAATTATCAAAACAGCATATAATAAACGACAATTGCTCCACATATTAATTAAAAATAGTCTATTTTGCTTAGTATATTCCAGGATTAGTGTCAAGATAATATTTATAGTTCAAACAATGAAGGCTAACATCGAAAATGGATAATGATAGTAGAATAAAGCCTCTAATAAGTAAAGAAATATATATTAGAAAAAGCGAGACGAGACTAACATTACTTTAAGACTTCTAGGAGCTTATAACTATGTTTTGAAACAAAGTGAAGTATGTACAAGTGTAGCTGTTTGAACCTAATGGGAAAAAAAAAAGAAAAAATAGGGAGAGGTGAAAAGGAAAGGAAAGTAGAAGAAAGAAGGAAGAGAGAAGAAGGAAAAGGAGAAGTGACAGGGAGAATCCCCAGGGCTGAGTGCAGTAATAATCGTTTGCTTATAAAAAGTTGGTGTGAGAAAGAGCAAAACTATCAAGCAAATACGGGGTTTCATCAAAGTTTGGTGGTAAATAATGAGTTACCCAAGGGAGCCATATACTTTTAAAGTAACTTATTTTGTCTTGAGCTATAGCCTATATTTTGGCATGGACCATAGCTTGATTAATTCTATGTTTGGTTTTATTCAATATCAAATTGTTAGTTTTCCAGGCTTTAGCTATAGTCTGTTTCGCGGCCGTAGTGATCTGTAGCAAAAGTTTGAATTGTCTATGCGGAAGTATTGCCGGCTTTAGATTTAAGAGCGCTATTGAAGGTTCTAGAGGAATGGATACTGCAAATAGGGTCAAGAGTATGAGAAATATATCTCTCCAAGTATGTAGATAAGAGCCAAGATCACCGCAGCCTCGAAAGCATGATGGGGAGTAATTGGGGGCAGATTTCGCAATTCTGGAAGGGACTAAGTACCAGCGCGTAAGCACTTTATAATTAGTTTCCAAAGCGGTTATGTTTTGTGAAGAAGATTTTGTAGTAATCCAGATAGTGTCCCAATCGGATACTTCCAGAAAGAGATTAAGATCTGCCTCCCATTTAGCTACATACGAAGGTGGGTCAGAATCAGGTTTAGTAACGAGTTGAGCATAGACTATTAGCCAGATTCAGAAAGACTGGCTTAACTTTGTGCAGGCATAGCGTATCGCATATACGCTACGCCGCCGTAAGTCAGAGAGGCAAATGCTGTATTCACAAAGCACTTGCCTCCTAAGTTACTGCGGCATAGCGTAAATGGGCCGGCCTAAGCGCGCCTAATTCAAATGAGCAACAGTGGGGGCGTGTTTTATGTTAATGACTCGTGACCCGACGTGATTGACGTTTTTAACGAACGGCGCATGCGCCGTCCGTGGACATATCCCAGTGTGCATTTCTCCAAAGTACGCCATAAGGACTTATTGGTTTCGACGTGAACGTAAATTACGTCCAGCCCCATTCACGGACGACTTACGCAAACGACGTAAAACTTTCAAAATTCGACGCAGGAACGACGTCCATACTTAACATTGGCTAGGCCAGCTTTTTGTTCGACTAACTTTACGCCTGAAAACGCCTTACGTAAACGGCGTATCTTTACTGCGACTGGCAAGCGTACGTGCGTGAATAGGCGTATCTCGCTGATTTACGCATTCTAGGCGTAAATCAGCGTTCACGCCCCTAGCGGCCGGCAAAACTAGACAGCTAAGATACGACGGCGCAGGTAGTCGTATCTTAGCTACATTTAAGTGTATCTCAATTTGAGAATACACTTAAATATACGACGGCTTAGATTCAGAGTTACGACGGCGTATCTACTGATACGCCGGCTTAACTCTTTGTGAATCTAGCTAATTGAGTTAATTTACCACTAAACAATCTTGTCTATTTCCTGGTACTAATTCACAACCACGGTGAAGAAATCCATCCTCATGTTTCTTAAAGTGCTTGCAGAAACTTTCATTCAAGCAGAGATTGAGGTTGTTCTTGGAGTTGAGGTGCAGAATAGAGAACCCAAATCTCCAAGTGGCTCCTGCGGGGGTAGGGCTTCATAGCTTAAGTATTGCCAAATAAAATTCAAATGTAATTTTTTTGAGAACTGGCCCCAATTAAAGTGCAGTGTTTTTATACTAATAGGAGAATAGTAAGACTGCAGAAGTTGTGTGGTGTAAACCATTGTATCTCAAACTCTGGTGCAGAAACTCTTCACAAACTCTTACCTATCACCTATCTTCTCTTGAGTTATTGGCATACACGGCCATCATTTTCATCCCAAAATGTCCAACACACCACAGGTTGAGAGACACGGTTTTCAATTGTCGTTCTTCCCTTTCTAAAATGCTACAAGAAAGATTTTTGCTCCTCTATTAGCCTGGGCTCACACTATTGGGATGCAGGAACCAGGGCGATTCCAGTGCCGGTCCTCTCATTGCATCTCCCCCACAGACAGTCCTTTCGAACCGCTGAGGGTGTCCATACAAAGTTAATGACACCCCCTGATCGGTTCGCAGATCGCAGTACAAATTGTGAATTCGAACAGGAATTGAAACGCATGGGTCTGAAAACCCATGCGGCCCGATTCCAATGCGGGTTAAAAAGAGTCTATGGCTGCATGGCTGAATTTGCATTGCACAGACATCGCATGTGTTCAGCAGATCAATGCGGTGCGAATTAGATGCAATGTCTATGTTCGGCATATGTGTGAGCCCAGACTGAAAGTGCAACTATGGCTTCCTATTAAAAAAGTATGGGCTGCAGCACTTAATTGTATGTACATTTGCATTTACGTTTTCTTTGTTCCCATCTAGAGTCTCACGAATAACTATTGAAGACACTGCAGAAATCATAGCTATTAAGCACTAGTAGAATTTAGTTAAAAAAAAAAATAATTTTCGGAAAGTTCATTCCATTTTCTAATAGTTGGCCAGAGTTCAACCTTAACCACTTGATGACCAGGCATTTTCTGGCACTTTTTGTTTACATGTTAAATCATTTTATACTTTGTCACACCATATTTGCGCAGCGGTCTTACAAACGCAATTGTGAAAGATAATGTTATGCCGAGTAAATTGATACCCAACATGTCATGCTTCAAAATTGCGCCCGCTCGTGGAATGCCGACAAACTTTAACCCTTAAAAATTTCAATAGGCGACGTCTTAAAATTTCTACAGGTTTCCAGTTTTGAGTTGCAGAGGGGGTCTTTTACAAGAATTATTGCTCTCTCTCTCTAACGATCGCAGGGATATCACACATGTGTGGTATGAACACCATTTACATATGCGGGCGCGACTTACGTATGCGTGCGCTTCTGCGCGCAAGCACGGAGGGATGGGGCGCTTTAAAATGTATTTGTTTTTTTCTGATTTATTTTACTTTTTATTTTTACACTATCCTTTTTACACTATGCCGGTTCACACTACAGCAACTTGGGATCCGACTTGTAAGTCCTCAAGTCGCCCCAAGTTGCTGGACATAAGAAATGCCATAGAAGTAAATGAGATCCGCCTTAATGTACACTACTGAAGTTGCTCCGACTTCAGAAAAGGTTCCTTTACCACTCTAAGAGACTTCTAGGCAACTTTTACCCATAGATTTCAATGGAAGTTGCCTCCAAGTTGGATCTCCATTTATATTGAAGCAACTTTACAGGAAAAAGAAAATAGTTTACCCAGGCAAGCCCCTCCCTCCCACAGAACTGATTATTCTGTGATTGGCCAAAGTCGCCTGTCCTGGAGGCAACTTTAAGTCGTGTTGTAATTTGCTCAAAGTCGCGCTGAAGTCGCCTCCAATTCGCCTTGCAAAGTCGCGCTGTAAGTCGGGTTGACCCAGTGTGAACCGGCACTTTAACGCATAGAATTCCTTCTCCTACTTATGTTTAGAGAGGGATTTATTATATCTTTTATATTTTTAGACAGAGCATGGAATTTTTAAATGTCTGTCATTGGAGAGATTTCCCTTTTTACTTTCAGTTACACAGGCACATTAGGAAGTGAGGGTATAACTTTCCACAGTGGGGAGAAATCCCCTCTTAGACAGTGGTCCCCACTGGATTACGTCTCATCTATTTTTTTTCTGGTGACCACCATAATATTTTGGATTTTCACTTTCTATCTAAGTCCCAGTGATAGGAACAGCAGGACCAATCTCACCAATCATTGAGGGCCGATTTTGGTACATACAGTTGTGAATAACATCAGCATTACTAAATGTAGCACCCATTACCATAGGTAGGTGCTAGAGGTGTAGTGTTTGGTAGATTCTGTCAGTACAGATACATTTAAGCAGGCCTATGCTGCAAGCTACCCTTGTTTGTTTTTGATCTGGGGGCAGGAGTGGTTAGTGTAGCAGTGGGTGTGACTGACGTGTGCTTGAACTCTTGGGCGCCTCCCCTGCTTTCAGTGAGAATGTTCTGGACGAAGGGCAGGGCTGAGAGTTGAAGTAGCTTGGAGTACATGTGAGGAGCCCTGACCAAACCCCAACTGGGATTGGCAGGGGGCAGGCCTCCTACATATACTCACAGTCAGCCTGCTGCGGAGGAGTTGTCGGCTGGGTGAATTGAAAGATGGAGTGCAAAACTGTGCTGGAGAGACACCCCCATCTGGGGGGGAGTGGATTCGGTGGAGAAGCTAGGAGGGAGCCTCTCCTTACACGGTCATGGAGAGTTGTCCTGAAACAGGAGGTGGAGGAATAGTTGGTCCGCACGGTACGGGTAAATCTTTCAAGTACTCAGGACAGGAGTCGGTGAGTGAAGCACAGTGAAGATCTGGAAGAGGCATGCCAGGGGAGCTGGGTACAGAGCCAGAGCAGAGACTGTGGAGTGTTGTGTCAAGCCGCTGCAGTCTGAGGACTCAGGATTTGCAAGTCAGGCTTGCTGGGATCAGTAGTCCATCGTCAAGTATGCTTTTCTAACTAAATGTTCAGGGCCATCAAGAAGGGGTACTGCAGGCCCCTGGCCTATTATTCATCATGTGAAGTTTCAGCTAGAAATTATTCAGAATGAGGCCTAGTCTCTCAGATGGTAGGACAGTTCCGAACAGACTATGATAGATAATTATGATATGCCTTTAATAGAGAGCTATAGATACACTCAGATTTCCCATTATATACAAACTTTGGCTCGTAAGAATGATTTAGCAGCACTAACACCAATGGAACGTTTGTGTACCCAATATGATAAGATGAAGGGTCATATATCTTCTATTTATATGCTATTGATGGGAGAATCAATGAAGCTCAACTATATGATTCAATGGGGAAAAGATCTACAGGAAGCTTTGGACCTGGACGAATGGCACTTCGATGGTATATGGTGCCAGCTAGGTTGGCTACCTTTGTACCAGGAGCATCCTCCCAGTGATTCAGAGGGTGTGGTCAAATTGGCACTGCTTACCATATATGGTGGACATGCCCCAAGGTTAGAAGGTTTTGGATTGGAATTTATAATTTTCTCTACTCACTTACTCAGATTACCAGTAATTTGCAGAAATCAGCAAAGAAAGCTTTACTGGGGAGCAGAGTGATTGAGGCCTCTAGATCTTGTAGGCGGCTCCTTACATTCATATTTATTTCTGAAAAGATAACAATAGCCAGAAATTGGAGGTCTGCTGCTCTCCCATTTGAACAGTTTAAAGGTAAACTCACCTGGTTGATGTTGAACGAAAGATTAACGGCATTAATGCAGGAAAAAATGAAACTATTTCATAGAGTAATAGGTAATTTACCCGACGGAGCATGCGCAGTACGTTCGGCGCGGGAACGCGCCTAATTTAAATGGTGCCCGCCCCATTTGAATTGGGCGGGCTTGCGCCGAGAGCATTTACGTTACACCGCCGCAAGTTTACACAGACAGAATTCTCACCGCTCCAGGTGAGCCTCGTGATGATCAGGGGTTGTTGAACTACCAGGGTGCTGGCAATGCGGTAATAGCAAAAAAACAAAAGAACAAAAGCTGGACAGCCGCACTCTCAATAAAGAGATGTCTTTATTTTCAACTGTGCATACAGTCACTGCAAGCCCACAAAAATCAGTATGGCCAACGTTTCGCACTGGCGTCAGTGCTTAGTCATGGCTAGCAAGGTTCACACTACAAATGAAATATATACACAAAACATACAATCATGTGATGAAAAGCCCTGCCTACAGCAGGGAGGAATCAATTAAGTTAATCAAGCAGTAAATCAAACGGCACTTTAAACAGCTGAAATATGGGTTAAACCTCCCTCAGCGCTTCTATATATATACATATGTACATGTATACACATAATAGAGAATTGTTTTATTATTATAATTATTTCTTATTTTTTAATTGAGACTATACCTATACATATATGTTGTGGTCTGATTTTGAGAAACTTTATAAGTAATTTTATGGGTATTTCTATTTTTATATTTTTTTATCTCCATTGTCATTTCATTTTGATTTTCATTTATACACAGGTTTTTCACAAATCAATATGTGTTTTTCACGCTTTCTCCCTTTTTTACAAAGGGACACACTTGAGGGAGGTTTAACCCATATTTCAGCTGTTTAAAGTGCCGTTTGATTTACTGCTTGATTAACTTAATTGATTCCTCCCTGCTGTAGGCAGGGCTTTTCATCACGATTGTATGTTTTGTGTATATATTTCATTTGTAGTGTGAACCTTGCTAGCCATGACTAAGCACTGACGCCAGTGCGAAACGTTGGCCATACTGATTTTTGTGGGCTTGCAGTGACTGTATGCACAGTTGAAAATAAAGACATCTCTTTTAAAGAAAATTTTGGAGTGCGGCTGTCCAGCTTTTGTTCTTTTGCCGCAAGTTTACAGGTAAGAGTTCTTGGAATCAGGCACTTACGCTGTAAACCTGCGGCGGTGTAACGTAAATCAGATACGTTACGCTGCCGTGGAGCAATGTAATTGTATCTGAATCTGGCCCTAAATACCTAATGAATGATCCCAAAAGGATCACTATTTAGCTTAACTGCAGTGGGTACACTTGGTTGCTGAGCCGGGGCTCCTTTGTTCCCCCAGCCCCCTCTCTCTGTTCCTCTCCATTCTTTTCTCTGCCTTTCTTCGACTTTCATTTCATCCCTCTGCTCTCTTTCTTATACTTCTCTTTCTTATACTTCTCTTTCTTTATTTTGTATAATTCGGAATGATCGCTGTCAGTTTGTGTTGGCCAGTTGGGGGCCTATGTGGCCTGGGGGCCTTGCACCCCCCCTGTTGTTTTGATAGGGGGGTGGCCCTTATGGACGGGCGGGCCTCCTGCGGGGGCTGGGACTCTTTGTTGGATGTGGGTCCTGGAAGTAATAGGCCAAATTAAGTTTATCTAGCGCACTGATAGGCCCTGGCCCGCTTTTGCACTTGTTTCTTTGTTTATTGTTTTCTTAATGCATTTAACGGGACTGTGATTTTATGATCCCAATGTGTTGGATTACTATTGTACAACGAAAAGTTAAGATTATTTTTCTGTATCCTTGTATGGAAAAATCTTTAATCAAAAATATTGAAACATTCAAGATGGTGTGACAGGATGTCTAATGCTGTGACCGGGAAGTGTAGGAGGAGAAGAGTCCTGGAGGTAGAAGTCTGCAGGGAGAGTTCAGAGGTAGGAGAAGTTCTGAGGTGAAAAGTTTGTCAAGATTAGAGTAAATTTTTTTGTTCTGTGAAGATAATGAGTAACCATTTGCCAATGTGAAGCCGGATCAGCTCCAGCATTGCAAATACCAATTGTTCTATGGGCCTCCCATATCCCTTTCCCCCAACCAAGGTAAATCACCCAAATAAAACAACAAAACAAAGCAAAAGACATTTCATTGTCTACAAGTGTGACGTATGGATGTCTGGCAGCAGGGTGAATATGCGTGGATGTTAGTAACTAGTGGCAACACACCGCTACATAAATAATAATGTGTTACCTGCTATATGCAATCTTGGTATGACCTCCAATATGGTTCCAGTTCCATCTCCCCTTTGCCCGTGAGCGGTCTGTATATGACAGCAGTATATTCCGGAGTCATTCTCGGTCAAGTTGACGATAGTCATTGTGGAATACCTCTCGCAGCACAAAGGTCCTGAGTCAGTTGTTATGTTGATAGGATCTGCATCTGAATTATTAATTCTGCCATTGTAGCATGTCTGATCAGCAAGAAGCACACTGTGATTGCAGCCTCTAGTCCATCTTGCAGTATATGAAGGCGAATCATAGAAAAAGGAACAATTGATCATCACTGATTGTCCAGCTTTGGCTGTAATGAGTTCCGGTTGTCTGATCACAATTGCCTTGCCATCTATCGAAAAGCAAAAGTAAACAAATGATGGGTTAATACAGTCAGCCATATCACTTTCTATTACCAAACCCACAGCTTCACAGGCATTGGGTTTGAATGTGTCCCCCCTTGCCCTCTGGATGGTTTTAGAAGATAGTGGGCTGGGAAAGTCAATGTGTGAATATTTATGTGGTGTTTTCTGTTTTTTTTTTTTTTTTTTCATTTTTTGTATATTGATTTAGGGATCGAGACGTATACATCCATATGTTTCATTTAAAGTCCCATTTTTCCTTCCCCCCTCTTTAGCTCTTTTGATAGTCACTTGTGGTCGGTGCCTGGTGGGCTGGTTGGCTTTCTATAACCTGGGAGCTGCGATGCGCCTTTGGCGCCCTCCCCTCCCACTTGCGTCAGAATGATGTGGGGGATCGGTTGGGCATGTTCCCTTGCCACACTCATCCTCTTGATGCCTCTTCTGGGCTTTTTTATGCCGGTGTGTTGGTTTTTACCATCCTGGCTGACACATGGGGAGGTCAGCCTCTGTGGGCAGCAGCCGCGGCTCCAGGGGACACACCTCTCCTCATTTGTCATGCCAGCGTGATGGCGGGAGGGACTTGCCGGGATACCTGAACACATATAATACCCTCATTCGGCGTTAGCCAGTCTGTTTGGCAGCACCTTGCATACACACTGCTCATGTGGAGTTGTATCAGGTCCTATTACAGCACTTGGGGGTAACTTTTCTGCTACTTTTCTTTACTTCTTTTCAGGCTCCCAGCACTTTTTATAATACTCTTGGTGTTTGGAATGTTTGGCTTGGTGCCATACTCTTCACACTTTTTTCACTGTTTCTTCCTTCACATAGAGGATATCGTTTCTTGGGAACACAACTGTATCCACACAGTATATACTGTCTCTTGTCATACTGGTTTTGGGTCCCTTTTGCTTGCTTGCATAGCATTATTAGTACCTATTTATAGTCCTAATCAATATAATTTTTTTGGTCTTCATAGAATTGGAGCCCATACACATCACTACATGGGGGGCCTCCTATTTTTCTTCATTTGGGGTCTATATGTGTGTGGGACCCCTGCCACAGTTCCCAGGATAGACACCTCGGGAAGCCCCCTAGGTTCTAGCATCACAGATTCCAGACTCAGTTGACTTGTGAGTAAATAAAGAGATAGGTGTTTTCCTTTCCCCCTACAAACTACTTTTCCCAATATATGGGTATCGTCAGACCATATTTACTTATTTATATCTCTTTGTAGATGTATATGCACCTGCCCCTGAAGAGTGGTATAAACAACGAAACACGTCAGGAATATCTGAATGCACCTTGTTTCATATAGACGGACCAATGTATTTTATTCATTTTGATTTTACTCCATTTTCTTCTTTTAAAGCGGATCTCCCACGGCCATTCGTTTTTTTTTTTTGCATTCAATTATTTAAGGCGTATCAAAAGAGTACTCACTCTTCTGCGGTTTTTAGTCATCCGCTTTCCGATTTCGTCTGGAATTATAACTTTCTTTTTTTAAAGCAGTTTCCATTTTGCTTGTGGGCATGCGAAGTCCACAAGCACTTCCTTGTTGCGGTGAATGCTGATCTCCCAGCATTCACTGCTCGTTCCCGCGCATGCTCAGTTCCGTCGCCGCCATCTTGCTACACCCCTCATTCCTGCACAGTAATGATAGAGTGAGAAGGGGGCAAGCGGACATATTGTTACACCCACCGGAGTCTTCGATTTCACAGTTATTTTCAACACAAAACGGAGCTTATATGCTTAACCCCCCTGGCGGTATTCCCGAGTCTGGCTCGGAGTGGAATTTCAGCACCAAAAGCGGTAGCCCCGAGCCAGCTCGGGATCACCTCGCAGCAGCCACAGGCATGGTTTACTTACCCTGTCCCTGGATCCTGCGATGCCTCTCCGCTGTGTGATCGAGCGGTGTCTCCTCGCTCGACTGACAGTGTCCCTGTGTGCCGTCGAGCTCCGTTCCCTGCAACGTTACGACGCACGGGGGCGGAGAACGGTGCCAAATTCAAAAAAGTAAATAAACAGATTACAGTACTGTATGTAAAAAATACACACCCCGTTTGTTCCTAGTGGTCTGCCCAATGTCCTACATGCACTTTTATATAATAAAAACTGTTCTTTCTGCCTGCAAACTGTAGATTGTCCATAGCAACCAAAAAGTGTCCCTTTATGTCAAAAGTGATTTTAGACCAGCTAGAAAACAGCGATAATAAATTATAATCACTTGCAGAATTGTGCGATAGCCATTTGTGGGGAAATTCGTCATAAAAAAATTAAAGTAATGACAGCGACAATTCTGCAACTGAGCAAATTTCATTGATTTTGAGTTGATTACATTATTGAATAATTTTTATTATAATTATATTATTATTTATAATTATTTATTATATTATAATTTATGATTTTGTTTTTTAAACTTGTTCATACCCGAGATGTCTACTAGACTCTTGTTCGGACAGATTTAAGTGAGTTATTCCTAAGAATTGCAGGCCTACAGTATAAAACGCCAAATTTCCTTGCAAAATAATGGTACCACTTTCAACACCTAAAATCTGAAATAATCATACCTCCAGGGAGGTTAAATACAGTATTTGGAAATCTGACGAACTGTTTACATGTTAAATGTGAAAAGCAGCAGCAAACCTACTGACTTTACATTGTTGCTAATGTGACAACACCTCTGATTTTCACATTTAACTTGTAAACAGTCCATCGGATTTCCAAATACTGTATTTAAAGCGGAGGTTCACCCAAATAAAATTTTTCTCAGAACAACTCCTTTAGGCCTAGTACACACGAGAGGATTTATCCGCGGAAACGGTCCGGAGGTCCGTTTCCGCGGATAAATCCTCTGGCGGATTTTGATCTCATGGTTGTACTAACCATGAGATCAAAATCCCAGCGGAATTACGTCCACGGTGACGTGTCACGCCGTCGCCGCGATGATGACGCGGCGACGTGCGCGACGCTGTGATATAAGGACTTCCACGAATGCGTCGAATCATTACGACGCATGCGAGGGATGGATTCGGACGGATTGATCCGGTGAGTCTGTACAGACCAGCGGATCAATCCGTTGGACTGGATTCCAGCAGATAGATTTCTTAGCATGTTAAGAAATTTTGATCCGCTGGAAATCCATCCCCGGGGAAAAAAATCTGCGGAAAAATATCCGCTGGATCGTACACACCAGGGGATCTATCCGCTGAAACCGGTCCGCGGATCAATTCCAGCGGATCGATCCTCTCGTGTGTACGGGGCCTTAGACTTCTAACATGTACAGTCCGCAAATTATTATTATTTTTTTTTTATGCTGTACATACCTTATAATCTTTTCATTCCGGCTTCCGGGTACTTCTCCCCGCGGGAGTAGGCATTTCCAAGCTGAGGAGGCATGTCATCTGGGAGGTCGCCCAGATGATTGACGTCTTTTCAGCAAAAGTTCCCCCCTGCGCCGTATAGAGCCGACTAGCAGATCTGCATGTTCGGCTTATTTCGGAAACGCTGTGACGCGGACGCGTCTACGCAATACGGGGGGCGGGGCCTTATCCGCCGGGGGGAACTTTTGCTGAAAGACCTCAATCATCTGCCAGATGACATGCCTCCTCAGCTTGGAAACGCCTACTCCCGCGGGGAGAAGCACCCGGAATGAAAAGATAGTTTATAAGGTATGTACATTGTAAAAAAAAAAATGCGGACTGTACATGTTAGAAGTCTAAAGAAGTTGTTCTGAGAAAAATTGTATTTGGGTGAACCTCCGCTTTAAGCATATAAGCTCTGTTTTGTGTTGAAAATAACTGTGAAATCTAAAGCTCTGGTGGGTGTAACAATATGTCAGCTTGCCCCCTTCTCACTCTATCATTACTGTACAGGAGTGTGGGGTGTAGAAAGATGGCGGCGAGGCTCCGCAATGACTCCTGGGAGCAGTGAGAAAAGCTCCCAGGACACAGTGCGGTTACAGGAAATGACGCACTACCCGCACATCACACAGACAGGAAGCACAGTTAAAGATGTGGAAAACAAAGGTACTGTACAAAAAAAAAAAAACGTTACGTTTTGAACTGCATTAGAGGCTGCTGTATGATTGAGCTCATGTATTCAAATAGGGTGGAGCTCCGCTTTAAGTAATGTTAGACTTTGGAGGTCATTTTCCTATGCCACTTAACGTATTGTGCTATGATGCTATGACTCTTTTCCATGTTGAGGGCCGGCTATACATTATCTGTATTATTCACAAATCTTCGTATGTATATATGCTATTATATCCTGTCATCTACTGTTCAGACAATAAGCAGACGTCTACTTTAGCCTAACTGTACATGCGTCATTTAAAGTCCCAACTTTAGTTTTTTTATAATATGTATTTGATCTCAGCCAATCCCTAGGGGAGAGGGCCCAGAAGGTGGCTGGGAGAGTGCAGTAGTTTGAGGATTGAAGCAGAGGGTTTCTTGACTAGAAGGAGGAGGTCTCAGCTTGAGGGTCTGCTGCCCTTCTGGACAGTGCAGCTGTGCTTCTTCATTTGCTCATCGGGGTCCCATCTGTGCTAGCTGGGAGGCCTTTTCTGCTGAACTCTGCTGTTGCTGACTGTGGGACTTCTTTTCGGGGGTTCTGGTCTGAAGAGTTCTCGAGAGATATGTCTGGCAGATATTGGAATGAGGCATCCAGCTATCCAAGGACATTAGTGAGTACAGACCGGTCTGTGCAATCCCAGTGACTGTGTGCTGCTGCTATGCCTCTTGCATCAGAGTCAGCCTGTGCTGGAAAGTGGATGTTGCTTGTGGTGTCCCTGTGTATCTCTACACATTATTTGCCGCTGCAAGGACTGTGCACTGAAACTTTAATTGGGAGTCAAGTGGAGTATCTCATAGTTACCCCTGTGTCCATCTTAGTTCAAGTTTTCAATAAAGCCCATTCAGCGTAACTGCAGCCATATTTCCTCCATCCAGTACACCACTATACCTATCTTAAACGCAAGTACAGCATACAAGAATTTGCAAAAATAGAAATGTTACATATGCCTGTCTGCTGTACTCACTTTTACAATACCACTGTATACATGAGTACAACAATACACAACATTCATGTTAATGGCGGCCTGTATGCTGCACCTGGGTTGCCTTGGTGGAGTTATGCTGAATGATCAACGACAGCCTGTGTGCAAGAGCCCTAATTATGCAAATGAAAGTTAAACTCCTAGCAAACTACTAAATGCACAGATAAAATTCATAATGTGTGTCAGTATGGCCAAGTGGTGTATGTAACTGGGTGACAATGCAGGACCACAATCTAGAGACAGTTGTCACCCCAAAACAGTAAATGAATGACCTTAATGGCTAGTTTACTGGATATTTTAATTAAAGTGGGGGATATATATATATATATATATATATATATCTAAAGACCCAGATGAAACATACAGGTGCATCTCAAAAAATATCAATATCATCAAAAAGTTAATTTATTTCAGTAATTCAATTCAAATAGTGAAACTCATATATTATATAGATTCATTATACACATAGTTATATATTTCAAGCATTTCTTAATTTTGATGATTATGGCTTACAGCTAGTAAAAACCCCAAATTCAATATCTCAGAAAATTTGAGGCTGGGTTCACACTTATGCAAATTGGCTGCGGAGCGGATTGCACAGGGGTCCTGTGCGTCTTTTGCTCCGTTTCAGGTCCGAATTCAGGCAAAAATTTGGGCCTGATTCATCCCTGAAATGGAGAACAGGGACGCACTTAACCCCTGCTGTCAGCCACATCCGATTTTAGTGTTAACCCAGCCTGAATATTTAGAAAAAGTCCAATATTGTAGACCCATGCTAATCAGCTAGTTAACTCAAAACCCTTGTAAAGGTTTCCTGAGCCTTTAAATGGTCTCTTAGTCTGGTTCAGTAGGTTACTCAATCATGGAGAAGACTGCTGACTTAGTGACACCCTTCACAAAGAGGCTAAAGAAGTTGGCTGTTCACAGGGTGCTGTATCCAAGCATTTCGTTTGAAAATCAAGGTCCAAGAATCTGGAGGAAGAGTGGAACCAAGTTGCATGAGTTTCAGTGTGAAGTTTCTACAGTCAGTGATGATTTGAGGAGCCACGTCATCTGCTGGTGTTGCTCCACTGTGTTTTATCAAATCCAAAGTCAGTGCAGCCCTCTACCAAGAAATTCTAGAGCACTTCATGCTTCCCTGACCAGCTTTATGAAGATGCTGTTTTCATTTTCCAGCAGGACTTGGCACCTGCCCACTGCCAAAAGTACCAATACCTGGTTTAATGTTTATGGTATCACTGTGCTTGATTGGCCTGCAAACTCGCCTGACCTAAACCCCATAGAGAATCTTTGGGGTATTGTCAAGAGGAAGATGAGAGATGCCAGACCCAACAATGCAGAGGAGCTGAAGTCCGCCATCAAAGCAACCTGTGCTTCCATAACACCTCAGCAGTATGACTGGCTAATTGCCTCCATGCCACGCCGCATTGATGCAGTAATCCATGCAAAAGGAGCCCCGACCAAGTATTGAGTGAAAACTATACTGTACATGGACATACTTTTCAGTAAGCCTTCCTTCAGTAATGTTCCTTGTCTGCACATGAGCACTAGAGTACAACTGATTGGCTTGTTGTGCTGCTTCTCCCTCCCCCAGTTGAGATATTCTGTGCAAGGGATTGCAAGAGGCTGATACCAAGCCAAACTTTTGTAAAACCACCTGTTATTTTGTATACTTGTGTAGCGCCTGGTTACTTCTAAGAACGGGTGCTAGTTTATATTTAGAGGGGGTCAGAGAATTAGTTGGCTCTGACCAGGCTAATTTGTTCAAATTTGCGTCTGTGTCTCAGCTTGGCTGTACTGTGGGCTCATTCTGTCGCTTCTGGGGTGCTGGCGCCACCCCAGGACGACAGGTGGCAGCAGTGGAGTCGAGGTTTGGGTGCTTTTCCCCAGCAGCCTATCAGGAGAGGTTTTCCTCGCTGTGCATGCTGGGGGAGGGTATTTATGGGGCAGACGTCATTGATCTGGGTCTTCTTCCAGTGTGGCACCCACCTTTAGGGTTACCACATCACAGCGCTCCAGCGAAATGGCCTTCCAGGCCGGGGGTGCGCGTGCCACGCAGTGTTCCTGGTTCCAGGACCACGTTGGTCTGGAACATTTGAGCTGTGGCTGGGCCCTATTGATCGACTGGGTCCCCAATCCTAAGAAGATCCCAAGCGTTTTTCCTTTGAGAGGAAGCTGTTCGGTGAGGAGTCCGCCTGAGGAGAGCCAAGAGAAGCTGGCAATCTAATAGGGTCTCGACCACCCACCGGGGATCAAGGTAACCGAGTACTGAAAGGCTGGACGTTGGTCACCTATCAGTCGGTAACCTAACTGCAAACTACCTGAAGGAGATCCAGGCGCAAAGTCTATCAAGGGGGATTATCTCCGCTATCCCAATTCTAAGGAGGGTCTGTGGCAGAGACTTTTCCCTTAAAGTTCCGAGTGATACTCTGGCTGCCAGGTCAGTGAGAGAGGCCTGTCCAGCTACACTAAACCCACTCTGGCTAGAGTGGCGAAGAAGAAAGTGTTGTTGGAAGCAGGACTGTTTCCCTATTGCTACGCCTGAATCTGCTATTTCTCCTTCTGCTGAATCTCTACTCTTCACCACAAGTTTTCTTGTTTTTACCCGGCTGGGTAATAAAGAGCACAGAAAAAGACCCCTAGACGGCGGAGGAGCCACAAGGTAACATGCCAACCAAAACAAACCAGCAGCTCTTTCGGGGGTAGTGCTACAATTGTGTAATCTGTAGGCTTCAATATACTATCCTACCTTACATTCAGAACCTGGAGCCTCTAGACACACAATGTTTGGTATCCAAAACAACACCAACAACACCCCCCCCCCCCTCCTCATCCTGCTAGTATCACAGACTAAGAATATCTTATATTTTCTTGAGACATGCGGGCAAGCATGCCTCTGTTCTCATGTTATTATATTAATATCGTATTGCTGGTTTCCGATCTGAGAACTGTGGTCACTACATAAGCCATCCTAATAACTGCAGGCGGTGTGAGGATATTATCACTTTTTATACATCTTTTGCTACTAGCATCTACAACTGACCAATATAGGCCACACAATGATACAATGACCTAGATATAATAATTACTCCGTTCTTTGTGGTGGCTTCATACTCAACCATTTTCTGATATACAAGGTTTAGCTGTGCTCTGTCCGAATAACTGAGTAACAAAATATAAAATAAAACAGTCAATGTTCAGAAAGCCATTTTTCTTAGTTCAAAATGGAGGAATCTGGGAAATAGTTCAATATTTATATTTTTAAATAAAAAAAATTTGGACGCTTTCACCCTCCTAGTTCAGTCCAAATCTATGAGTGATTCCAAAAGGCTAAAATCAAACAGCTTCCAGAAACTGTATGTAGCGCCCTGCTCCCATTGAGTGGGCGCTATGTGTTTAAATTATAGTTGCCTGAGCAGTAGATTTGGCTCAGGATGATTACTCTAAATTGTTGGTTCTGTTCAGTTCGGCTGGGTTGCACAAGTTTCCCCCTGACGGTGGGTGTCCCTGTCACCTCAGGTCATGGTTGGAAAGGCAACAGGCTGGATGTATTGGGTATCTCTCTCTCAGGAGAGGCTCAGGGGGCGTGGTCAACCTGCTGTGCAATCTGGGGAGGGGTACTTAAGGGACAGATGCCGTTTGGCGGGGTTCGTCTTCCGATTCCGACCTGAGGGCCCTCCTGGCCTCTGTTTTGTAGCCTTGCCAATCTAAGAGTAGGCCCAGGTGTTTCTGGGGCCTACTGATCCAGGGACGGTCCTTTGCTGCCTTGTCTATGGAAGGAAGCTGAACCAGTGGCATTCCATTGATAGACGTACCCTGGCGGATTTACCTCACTGTGCTGCCGGTACGGCTGAAAGATTCTTGGCACCGTGAGTCGTGTAACTCTTGTTTGAACTATATCGGGTGTGCAGTAGGTTGCATGATCTTGTGGCAGAAGATCATGGGACGGCCCGACGACACTCATCAAGTCTGTGGCAGAGACTTTGTCGAGCTTCGCATCAGCTGCTAGGCCAAAGAGAGTAGGCCTATCTGGTGGTTGCTAAAATCCAGTGTGGAGCTGAGTTAATCCTCTGGATCTAAGTGGTACCTGTGATCTGCAAGGCGAAAGTACCTGAGTCTTTCCCTGTCCCTCTACCCCTCTGTTGGAGAACTTTGTTAATAAAACCCTTGAAAGAGACTTTGTGTTGGTGCGTACATTCTTATGGACAACTCTTCAAGGACAACCCGTAAAGCGAGCGTATGGAACAGTAAGGTAACGGCAGGCCCAAATCTAAGCCAGCAGCTCCTTCGGGGGTAGTGCTACGTGGACAAAGGATGAAACTTTTTAAAATGTATGTACAGTACACACTTTAAAAGAGGCAATAGGAATAAACATTTGATAATGGCATTTTCGAAGGGCTAAAGAATGAGACAGGATGGTGGTAACAATCATGTGAGGAATATAAAGAAAGATTAGATTTATTGCTGGATACCCTGAACAATGGAAAGCAAGAAAAATAATTCTAATGCGGCATCGGTTTCTGGAGAATTCATATGTTTCTGGGTAGGGCTGGTGCAAGGATATTTGACACCCTAGGCAATACCTCATTTTGCCGCCCCCCCTTTTCCCTGCTTATGTATACCCCACCTTTTTAATGAAACGCCCATCAAATGCAGCCTTACCAGCGTTTATCAATGCAGCCTCTCCAGCGCCTATAAATGGCAGCCTCTCCAGCATCCATCAATGGCAGCCTCTCCAGCGTCCATTAATGCAGCATCTCCAGTGCCCATCAATGCAGCCTCTCCAGCGCCCATCAATGGCAGCCTCTCCAGCGATCATCAATGGCAGCCTCTCCAGCGATCATCAATGGCAGCCTCTCCAGCGCCCATCAATGCCAGCCTCTCCAGCGCCCATCAATGGCAGCCTCACCAGCGCCCATCAATGAATGTTTGCTTGCTTTCATTCATTCGGGAGTCGGGACACAGACACAGTCCTCCGCCTCCGCTGCGCCTCTGACACTATGTGTGAACAGAACGACGGCTGCCTGCTGATGCTGAAACTTAGTTGCTTGCTGCAGAGAGAAGAGAGTAGGAATACCAGTGGCCGGGCGCCATAGGCAGCAGTGTGCCCTAGGTGGCTGCCTAGTTTGCCTAGAGGTAGCACTGGCCCTGTCACCTTGATATTGTCACCTTTAGTACCCATAGAAGGTACAAATCAATCTGTGATTATCTAGTGCACAGTCAAAACGACAAATACACTGCTGTGTTACAATGAACACTTTTAGATGTGGATCCTGTACTATGTATAAATACTGTATGTAATATTGGACAAGAATATCCAGTTGCCAAACGGCAAAGTATTGTGGTCTTGCCACTTTCTTTATTGGTCTTATGCAATATTCATATATAAAACAGAGGGCCTGTGATGGATATTGCATTGGTAAAATAAAATGTCCTTTCGTCAGTTAATTGACATTCCCATATAGAGCGCCATGTCCTGTCTAAACATGCTGCAAAGCATCTTCTCGGGTCTTAGACAGGACCAATTAAAACAGGAGAGGCAACAATTACAACGAAAGTCTAACTGGAAAGTAAATTGGATTTGTAGATTAAAGCTGAACTCCATGAATTCAGCTCCTTTGTTAAAATTGAAAGCAACATATGAGTTAAAGCGTTTGTTACCCCAACACTTCATATTCCTCATATGTGCCAGATGTACCATGTACTTGTATGAGAAAGTATCCTGTTCTCTTTGTATTGCTTCCTTTATGTGAAAACCCTGGTGTTCATATCACATTGAAAATACTTACTGTACAAGGTTATCTGATCTGGATAATTAACAAGTCAGACTTTCACAGTGGTGGCTTCCAAATAGGCGCCCAAAAATGTGAACAGCGGGCGCCATGCTGGGTGTTCGCTGTTCACTCAGCTGTGTGTTAGCAAAGCGAAGCAATTCGCTTTGCTTACACTGAACCACCTATCCGCCAATCAGGTTGCTGGGTCTGTTACCTGTGACCTGATTGGCTGAAATGTCAGTCACTGTGATTGGACACATGAGGGAGGACGGAAGAAGACGTGGAGGACGTGCAGGAGACTGCCACTGACCCACTGCGAGACAGGTAAATGCCAGGCAGCATCTGATGGGGCACAGTAGCGGCAATTGATGGGCACACTGGCAACATCTGGGGCACAGTAGCAGCAATTGATGGGCACACTTGCAGCATCTGATAGGGCACAGTAGTGGCAATTAATGGGCACACTGGCAGCATCTGACGGGGCACAGTAGCGGCAATTAATGGGCACACTGGCAGCATCTGATGGGGCACAGTAGTGGCAATTGATGGGCACACTGGCAGCATCTGATGGGGCACAATAGCGGCAATTGATGGGCACACTGGCAGCATCTGATGAGGCACAGTAGCAGGAATTGATGGGCACACTGGCAGAATATAATGGGCACAGTAGTGGCAATTGATTGGCACACTGGGAGCATTTGATGTGGCACAGTGTCAGAAATTGATGGGAACACTGGCAGCAATTGGTGGACACACTGGCTGCGTTTGATGGCACAGTGGCTGCGTTTGATGGGCACAGTGGCTGCGTTTGATGGGCACAGTGGCTGCGCTTGATGGGCACAGTGGCTGCATTTGATGGCACAGTGGCTGCATTTGATGGCACAGTAGCTGCAATTGATGTTTTTTTTTTTCAGTTTCTTTGCTCCCCCCAAGGTTTTTGATCACCAGTCGCCACTAGATGCAGGTGTAAATCAGGGGTACCATCTGGGGAGTTGTCCATAGTAGTGGTCGCAGTTGTGCTGTCCCAGCACAGGAAAGGCTCCAGTTAATATTATTAGGGGTCAGGGAACTATTAGGGGTGGGTTTGATTTTATGGAAGGGTTGGGATATGGAATCTAGTGGGTGGTAAATGTTTATGGGGGTGCGTGCAATCTGAAGTGGAGACTGCCTACTTCCACATGCATGCCTCCGATGCTGTACAATCTTTTTTCAATAAAATAGTTTTGGGAGATAGCCTTTGGGTGTTCACGTTTTCTTTTGCATTTTTTCTATATACCCCACAGTGTCTTCTACCTCATGCTTAGGTCTAAGGTCCCAACATCATCAAGACCAAGGTAGGGACCAAAGTCCTGCAATGGACGTGATGATGTTCGAGGGACAGTTCACCGCCACAGCACGGGGGGCTGCTGCCTCCCGGGGGAGTGGATGATCGGGTAAGTAAAAGTTATTCTCCTCTCCCCTAGACTAAACGAGCAGGTACATCTTGTAGTGTGGGCACAGCACCACTGCAAGGGATCATTTTCAAACTTCCCAAAAGTGGGCTTTTAACAAAAACAAGATTTTTGCTGGCAGATGGTTGGGTGAAGTCGGTACAACTTTGCCTCATTAACTCAGAAAATTGTCTTTATGCAATGTGAACTTGAATCTGATTGGGCAATGTTGACACATTTTTTTTTCTCTTTGTTTCACCTAATTTACTGAAGATAGCACAGGTAGATTTTCGAAAAATCGGAGAAGAATGGAAATTTTCCTTGTTTCTCATCTGAATGGATTTAAATTCCTAAAGTGAATATAAGTGAAAAGTGAACAAATTCTACTCCATTATTAAACAAGGGTCACCGACTCTTATTAGATACACTAGGAGACAATTTTAAATACAGACAAAAATAAAATGCCTAATTTGTTAAAGTTTATGTTACCCCAACATTTCATATTCCTGATATGCGTGTCTTGTACCATATACCACATATGGAATTAAAAGTCCCTCTGGAACCCTTCCTACATTATCCAAACGGGATAAAAGGTTTTGACTTTAAATATAAGTATGAGAGATAGGGAGACCCCTGTATTTATTTGTATGTCATGATAAATCTATATATATATATACATATAAATCTATATCTATCTATCTATCTGTGAAAAATATCAGGGATAAAATTCAAGAAAATCATTTATTTCAAGGCACATGTTTCTCTGTGTGCACTTAAATAAATGCTGTTAGTATCAAACCCACCCTTTGTATATGTTGTATATACACATACAGTATATGAGTAATAACGGCACTATAGAAATACTGAATAACAACATACGCAAAGACTCCTTTACACACCAAAGCAAATCCCAAGTATTAAGTATTTCATTGATATTTTAAATGTTTTTTTTTTTTCCAAGCTCCTTAAAATAATTACTATATTAATACACAGACAATAGTTAATTATAAGTAAGTCACTACATTGAAGAGAGCATTGTTCTTTCTTTTAGAGCATGTGAAAGTAAATCACAAGGTCATATGCAATACAAAATATTCTATTTTAATTAGCGGCAATAAAAAAATAAATCATGCTTTTTGTTCATTTAATTTTAGTATCTCCTACACACTAGAGATTTTATTGACCTTTTGTGCAATTAAAAAAAAATATGCACAACTATATTTTATGCTTTGGCTTTCTTTTTTATTTGAACTTGACCTTTTCCGTATCAGATACGTTCCCAGAATTCTAGCAATAGTAATAAAGTTGGTTAAAACGGGGTGTATTTCAAGTTTCCAATTCAATGTGATATTTGTAGCCATTTAGTTAGGAAGAATTTCATGAATTTGAGTCCACTAAGGAATCAACATACATTTATAATTTAAATATAGTGGACTGTGCTATTTTTTTTGTTTTTTATTCTCTTGTGAAAAGACATTTGGCTTGTGAGGTAGTTTACATGGGATAACTCGGAGACAGCACATTATTAGCTGTACAATAAAATTATTGCTGTACATTATAATTCTTTGCTTATATATACTGTTTGGAATGATTGTAGCCTCAGATCTCCCTACTTTACTACAATATTAAAAAGATGTTCAAAATTTGAAAACTGGGGTACTTAGTACAATTAAAAAACATTTCTGATATTTGAAAAACATAACAGAGCAAGTGTTAATAGCCATGAAAAAAGGTAAACGTACATAATGTATCTTAAAAACCTTGTAAATCTGGGCTTATCTAATAAATACCAACATACACAAACACACTTTTTCAAATCCTAGGTGTTAAGTATTATACTATTATTATCATTATTATTTCAATGTATTTTATTTTTTATTTTTTTTAAGAATTCTTTTTTTCCAGGCTCCTTTATGTAATTATATATAATTACACACAAACGATAATTCACCATAAGTACAGTAAGTGACTCCAAGTCACTCTCTTTGAGAGAGCATTGCTATTATTTTTAGGGGATGTGTAAGTAAATTACAATGTCATATAAAATTTAAATTATACTAGATTTAGCGGCAGTAAAACAAAATGTAATAAATATATATATATATATATATATATATATATATATATATATATAACTCAACGTGTGTGTGTATGTATGTTCCAGCATCACGTCCAAACGGCTAAAGATATTAACATGAAACTTGGCACACATGTTACTTATATGTCAGCAACAAACATAGGATAGGTGGTTTAACCCTTACCCACCCCCATTTGCCATGGTCGGGGTTTTTCTTTAAAGTCCCATTCAACTCTATGGGAAATACATGTTACTTCATAACTTCCAAACGGCTGTACATATTTCGATAACACTTGGTCACATGTTACTTATGTGTCCACTTAAACTATAGGATAGTTAATTTATCCCTTAACTACCCCCATTTGTGAGGGTCGGGGTTTTTGTTTAAAGTCCCATGCAAATCAATGGGAAATGTATGTTCCCACATAACTTCTGTACGCCTGGAGATATTTCAATAATACCTGGTACACATATTACTTATATGCCAAATAAAAATATATTACAGTTAAATTAACCCTTACCTACACCCTTATATAAAAGATGGGTATATTTATATTACTATGATTTTCCTCCCCAAAAGGTTAAGATAGGAAGACCGGGCAACGCCGGGTATTCAGCTAGTGTATATGTGTGTATATATATATATATATATATATATATATATATATATATATATATATATATATATATAGTTTTTGGTCATTTCATTTCAGTATCACCTACACACTGATAAGTGTGTTTAAGTAATAAGTATGTATGTAGGTTTTCGTGTTACCTGCAGTCATGGAGAGGATCAAATGCTGGATGAAGATGGTCATAAATAGAGATGAAGTCGCCATTCTGATAATGTCAGGGTGAGGAACATGGACCGCTTTATTCTTAGAAAAAGTTTTGTGGGTTTGGCTGTGACATGATGGAAATTAAGTTCACACCTTCTTGCTGGCTACTTGGTAGATCTGTATATCATTCTGTTCCTTCCTTCCCATCTGAAAAAACTCAACGATGTTGCATATTTATTAACTAAATATTGACTAGGTGGTTTTTAGTCACTTGCCTGCCCAGCTGTAGAAAAACCACTGCTTTGTGCACTAACCAACTTGCTGAAAATTTTCTTAATTAAAAAAAGAAAAGAAGACCAACGCAGCCACCACATTTAAGGACTATAAGCTGCAATGTATTATATTTTTCTAGACATGGCAGAAAAAAGACCAAGTAGTCCATCGAGTCTGCCCATTTCTTTTTTCTTTTCTTTTTTTTCTTGTTTCTTTTTGTCTGAGTATAGATCTATGTTTGTTCCAAGCATGTTTGAAGCCATTTACTGTTGACTGTCTCACTACCTCTGCTGGAAATGTATTCCAAGTATCATCTACCCTTTCAGTAAAATAATACTTTCTGGAATTTGTTTTGAACTTTCCTCCAGTTAGTTTGAGGTCATGTTCCCGTGTTCTTGATTTTGGTTTCATATTGAAAAAACTGCCCTCCTGAACCTTATTCACCCCCTTCATGTATTTAACCTCCCTGGCGGTATGATTCTTTCTGGTTTTAGGTACTGAAAGCGGTACAATTATTTTGCATGGAAATTTGGCGTTTTATATTGTAGGCCTGTAATTCTTAGAAATAACTTCAATCTGTCCGAACAAGAGTCTAGTAGACATCCCAGCCGGGTATGATAAAGTTTGAAACACAAAATCATAAATTATAATATAATAAATAACTATAAATAATTATAACTAATAATGTAATTATAATAAAAATTATTCAATAATGTAATCAAATCAAAAACACTGAAATTTGCTCAGTTGCAGAATTGTCGCTGTCATTACTTTTATTGTTTGATGACGAATTTCCCCACAAATCTCTATCGCTCAATTCTGCAAGTGATTCTAATTTATTATCGCTGTTTTCTAGCTGCTCTAAAAGCACTTTTGATGTAAAGGGACACTTTTGGTTGCTATGGACAATCTCCAGTTTCCAGGCAGAAAGAACAGTTTTTATAATATAAAAGTGCATGCAGGACACTGGACTAACCGCTAGGGACAAAGGGTGTGTGTAATTATTTGATACAGTACTGTCATCTGTAAGATGACTATATACTGTATGTGTATTGTGTGTTTCACTTTTTGAATTTGGCGCCGAACTCCGTCCCCGTGTGTTGTAACGTCGCAGGGAACGGAACTCGGCACTGTGAATCGAGCGAGGAGACACAGCGGAGGAGCCCGCACACACAGCGGGGACACATCGCAGGATCCAGGGACAAGGTAAGTAACTCTCCCTGTATCCTGCAAAACAATCCCGAGTCAGGCTCAGGGATACCGCTTTTGGTATGAAATATTCACCCCGAGCCTGACTCGGGAATACTGCTAAGGAGGTTAAAGGTTTCAATCATACACATAGGAGAGAGTAGGCGCTAGCACCAGCAAACACAACTAAAAACAATGAGCTCCTGAGATCTAGGAGCTGGTTAAAACTTAAGACTGTTAAAGAGTCCTTTTAGTTCATATTAAGGCACTTGAAGGCAGCCCAGTGAAGATGTGAAGCATATCTGGAATCAGCTGGGGAGAAAGCACAATGGCGCCACTCTAAGTGGCGCCATTGTGCTTTCTCCCCAAAGGTTTCAATCATGTCTTCCCTTTCCCTTCTTTCCTCCAGACTGTACATATTAAGTTTCTGAAGTCACTCTCGATATGTTGATTTTTGCTTTTGGATTTAGTTGTCGTTTAAGGACTTATTATCACCATAAATCAATATCTAAAAGCCCGTATTTGAAATGTAGTGAAAAACAGGCTCCTGTACATATACGTCAGCAGAATGGCACGGCTGGGCAAAGTAACGTGTATATATACATCACTATATACATCACCCCTGCCGCGAGCTCCGTGACTGTGCCATAAAACTACTGTATCCCCTATTTTGTAGGCGCTATAACTTTTGTGCAAACCAATCAATATACGCTTATTGTGATTTTTTTTACCAAAAAATATGTAGAAAAATACGTATCGGCCTAAACTGTGGAAACATTTTGTTTTTTATATAGATTTTTTGGGGGGATATTTATTATAGCAAAAAGTAAAAAATATTGATATTTTTTTCAAAATTGTCGCTCTATTTTTGTTTATAGTGCAAAAAATAAAAACCACAGAGGTGATCAAATACCACCAAAAGAAAGCTCTATTTGTGGGAAAAAAAGGACGTCAATTTTGTTTGGGAGCCACATTGCACGACCGCGCAATTGTCCGTTAAAGCGACGCAGTGCCGAATTGCAAAAAATGCTCTGGTCTTTGGCCAGTGAAATGGTCCGGGGCTGAAGCAGTTAAAGTAACTGTATCTCTAAAATAATGTTTTATAATAATTTGGCCCCAGCAACAAATATAAGGATCACTCTCCTTCTTGCTGCCTGTGGCACCAATCTCTGCAGTAAGGAAGAAAAACAGCCAGCTGAAGAGCCTGCAGAATGCAACCTCCAGGAATGTTGGGTTCCTGGTCTCCTTCCGTCCTGTCCCATTTTACCATGCCTTAATGTCTGGACCTTGCCTGATCTATCTGCCCTATTATTTTCTAACCCCAATGCAATTTAAATACTACTCCCTCTGTACCAAAAACCTCTCTCCTAGCACCTACCTCTTAGGTGAAAATTATCTATAACGTATAGACCACAGGTTTCAAACACTAAGGGCCCGCAGGCCGAATCCAGCCCTCCAGGCCACTTCATGTGGATCTCACACCTCTCTTTCAGCTGCAGGAGATCTTGAGCCCTCCTTTGGTCCTCCTACAGACCCTTAATTTCTGCTTTTAAGCATTGCATCCAGCTTCTTCCCAGCAGCATCATAAGGTAAGGAGGGTGCACTGTGATGTAAGGGAGAGTGGGAGACTCAACTTCTGATGGTGGGGGGGGGGGGGGGGCTCTTGACATATAATGTAAGAGAAGGGTTGTGCGGGACATCTAATCCTACAGATAAAACCCCCTTTGAAGGCAATAAATGCTGATGCGGCCCACGATAAAATTGGTATAGACCAGGGATATGCAATTAGCGGACCTCCAGCTGTTGCAAAACTACAAGTCCCATCATGCCTCTGACTCTGGGTGTTATGCTTGTGGCTGTCAGAGTCTTGCTATGCCTCATGGGAATCGTAGTTCTGCAACAGCTGGAGGTCCGCTAATTGCATAGCCCTGGTATAGACCATGGGTCTTCAAACTATGGCCCTCCAGTTGTTCAGGAACTACAATTCCCATCATGCCAAGTCATGTCTGTGAATGTCAGAGTTTTACAATGCCTCATGGGATGTGTAGTTCCACAACAGCCGGAGGGCCGTAGTTTGAGGATCCCTGGTATAGACTATATCCCAATGAAAAGTCAATTTGGTGCTCTAGAAAACCAAATCTTTCTTGTATGTATCTAGACTTTAGCCATGCATTTAGCGCTCTAATCTCCTGCTCACTTTCATGTCTTACTCCAGAGAATACAAAGTTGGGGATTCTTTCTTTAAATGTACACCCTAATTCTCTAAACCGATTCTTAATGATACTTCACCTTCCATGTATCCTGTCTTTCGTTCCAACTCCAACATGGACCAAGATAGCTGAGTCCTTCCCAGCACCCACAGGAATTTGTCTGTCTGGTTCTACACACAGGGCTGCTGATAGAAATTGCGGGGGCCCTGTACAGACTACCTGACAGGACCCCCCCAAGAAAATATTAAAGTTATTTCACTAAAAATACAATAAAATGATTAGCAGACACAAATACAACATTAATCACAGAATTCCTGCTGAATCTAAAAGATTTAATAAATAAAGTTAATAAATAAAAATGAAAATGAGATAGAAAAAATATACAGGCTGGAGAGATGGAGCTCAGAGACAGGGCAGGTGCAAGGATTTTTGACACCCTAGTGGAAACCTCATTTTGCCACCTCCCTCCTTTTGCCTCCACCCCCTTTGCCTTGCCCATGTATACCCCACCTTTTTAATGAAGCGCCCATCAAATGCTGCCTCAACAGCGCCCTTAAAATGCAGCCTCACCCGCTCCCATTTATTCAGCAGCCTCTCCAGCGCCCATCAAATGCAGTCTACCAGAGCCCACCGGCCCTGCTCAGAGATACAGGAAAGATCACCTGGCCACAAGTTGTGGATTGTCCACTGGCCACGTCACCTGCCACAAGTTGTGGATTGTTCACTTGCCACGTCACCAGGCCATGTCACCTGCCACAAGTTGTGGATTGTTCACTTGCCACATCACCTGGCCATGTTACTTGCCACGTCACCTGCCACAAGTTGTGGATTGTCCACTTGCCACGTCACCAGGCCATGTCACCTGCCACAAGTTGTGGATTGTTCACTTGCCACATCACCTGGCCATGTTACTTGCCACGTCACCTGCCACAAGTTGTGGATTGTCCACTTGCCACATCACCTGGCCACATCACCTGCCACAAGTTGTGGATTGTCCACTTGCACCATGACCTGGCCACGTCACCTGCCACGTCACCTGGCCATGTCACCAGCCACAAGTTGTGGATTGTCCACTGGCCACGTCACCTGCCACATCACCTGGCCACGTCACCTATCACAAGTTGTGGATTGTCCACTTGCCACGTCACCTGGCCATGTCACCTGCCACAAGTTGTGGATTGTCCACTGGCCACGTCACCTGCCATAAGTTGTGGATTGTCCACAATGCAAATCAAGCAATTACATTTTTTATGGTTTTTCATCATTTGCCATAATTTTTGAGATTTCTAATGTAAAAAAATAGGTCACCTTTAAAAACGCCTATAAACGAAATCGCGGCAAAACGCCGGTACCGCGTTTTGCTGCGTTTAGCAGCGTTTTGCCGCGATTTGCGTCTGAAACGCAAAAACTTTTGCGTCTGAACCCATTTTTTTGCTTCTGAAAAAACGAGCATAAACGCAACTGCCGAAAAACACAGAAAAACGTGACTGTGTGCATGGACACTAACTGTTCGAATTTTGACAATATTCTAACTTCTGTAAATATCCTTGCTTTTGTCCGTAAGAACGCTTCTAATTGCAACATCCGGAAAAAATCTAATTCTGGTGCGACCTCTCGTTCAATCTCCCTCTTTGTCATTAGTCGATTATCTTTGGAGAAATTAATAATCCTGCTAGTGCCCCTTTGTCGTAGGGCATTAAACCTTTGATCTATCAGACCTGGTTGAAATGCCCTAGTACCCAGGATCGGAGTCATTGGACTTGGGTAAATAGACATATTTGTTTTATCAAAAATCTTTTTAATTGTTCGTATAGTAGTGCCTATCGTTGGATGTTTCTTTATTTCTACTGGGATTTCGGCCTCTGGAATCCACGGCAACCCTTCCAGAGGTATATCTGTTGTTGCTTGCTCCATTTTTATCCAGGGTTTTTTATTTCGCCCATACCACTCCATTACTCCAACTAGATGAGATGCTTCTTGATACTTTACTGGGTCTGGGAGCCCTATCCCTCCTTCTTTGGGCAGTGACATGATAGTTCTTCGTATCCTCGCTGGTTTTCCCACGCAGATGAATTTCAGGAATCTTGACCTCATATCCCTTAAAAAAATCTGGGGCCTCGTACACACGACCGTGTTTCTCGGCAAAAACCAGCAGGAAAACTGATTATTGCCGAGATTCCCGTTCGTGTGTACGAGGCATTCAGGTTTCTCATCAGTAAATCTGGCCAGAATCTCGACGAGAAAATAAGAGAACCTGCTCTCTTTTTTCTCGTCGAGATTCTTTTCGGCCTGTTTACAGACGAGAAACCCGAGCGTGTGAATACTTACCTGTCGCCGTGGAAACCCGCGCATGCTCGAAATGACTTTGACGCATGCGCGAAAGCTTCCACGGCATAGGTAGGGTGAAGCAAGATGGTGGCGACGCCATTGAATGTGACGCGATGACGTCACCGCGTTCTTTCCTTTCAAGAGAACCGCGGTTCCAAGAATCTCGTCAGGGAAATTTCCTGACGAGATTCTCGGACATGTGTACTAGGCCTGGGGGATCTTGATTGGTAAAGTCTGTATTAAATACAGAAGTCTCGGTAACACATTCATCTTTATTATGTTTGTACGCCCGAACCAGGTAAAGATTTCCTTATCCCATCTCAATAAATGTCGTTTTATTCACCCGGCCAATGCTACATAGTTAAGTTCATATAATTTATTTAAGTTCCCCGTTATCTTAGTCCTTAGGTAACTTATATAGGAATCTGTCCATCTGAAATCAAATTGCGTAGTTATCTGTTGCAGTAATGCAGCTTTTATTTCTATGCCCATTGCCTCTCAATTTCCATAGTTAACCTTAAAATTGGACAATTTTCCATATTCTCTTAGGGGGTAATCCACAAAAGGGATACGCCGGCGTATCTACTGATACGCCGTCGTATCCCTGTTTCTATCTTTGGAACTGATCCACAGAATCAGTTTCCAAGAGATAGACCGAAGATCCGACATGTGTAATTGAATTACACTGTCGGATCTTAAGGATGCAATTCTAGGCCGGCCGCTAGGTGGCGAGGCCATTGCGGCCGGCCTAGAATATGCAAATGAACACTTACGGCGATCCACGAACGCTCCGACGGGCCCGTCGCTCTAATGCTACGTCGTTTACGTTGAGTTACGCCATGTAAAAATAGGGCTGAGTCCTATTTGACTAAGCCCTATTAAGTATGGCCGTCGTTCCCGCGTCGAAAATTCAAACTCTACGTCGTTTGCGTAAGACGTCCGTGAATGGCGCTGGACGCCATTTACGTTACCGTCTAAGCAAATGATGTCGGAGCGACGTCAGTTAGCGCAATGCACGTCGGGTAAGTTACCCGACAGAGCATGCGCAGTACGTCCGGCGCGGGAGCGCGCCTAATTTAAATGGGACTCGCCCCATTAGATTCGGCACGCCTTGCACCGGACACATTTAAGTTACACCGCCGCAAATTTCAAGGTAAGTGCTTTGTGGATCGGGCACTTAGGGAGAAATTTTGCGGCGGTGTAACTTAAATCGGAAGATTTAAGTTGCGCCCGATATTTGTGGATTTGGCCCTTAGTTCTGCCAATAAAGATGGCAGAGCTATAACCGGGGACGTTATAAAGAAAATTGAATCATCCGCGTATGCTGCCAATTTCTGTTCTTCTCCTTTCGTTGTTATCCCCTTAATATTCGTATTTGCCCGTATCTTCCTTAAAAAGTGTTCTATTGTCAAAATCAAAATAATAGGCGACAATGGGCAGCCCTGTCTTGTCCCGTTTCGAATGAGCAATGGCTCAGAGATTTTATCCCCTACCTTCACTCTCGCACTTGGTTCTGATTATAAATTAGAAAACCAGCTCATCATCCCTTCTTTTAATCCTATGTGCTGAAGCATTGCTTTTAAAAACATCCATTCCACTCGATCAAAAGCCTTTTCTGCGTCAGCAGATACTAATATCATTGGCTTCATCTGTTTTTGTGCTAGATAAATCGCACTCATCACCCACTGTGTATTTTCTCTTCCCTCCCTCCCAGGAGTGAATCCCACTTGATCTCGATGTATTAAATCTGGGATATAGTCTATTAACCTTGTGGAAAGGATCTTAGTAAACACTTTCAGGTCCACATTCAGCAATGATCTAGGGCAGTAGCTAGCACATTGTGCTGGATCTTTCCCTTCTTTTGGGATAACTGCTATATGTGCCAGCAATGTCTCATTCGGTATTTTCTTTCCTTCACGCAGGGAGTTATAGGCTGCTATAAATCTCAGGGCCAATTTCTCAGCGAACATTCTATAGTATGACAGGGTATACCCATCTGGGCCTGGGGCCTTACCCGGTTTTAATAATTGTATTGCTTCCATGAACTCCTCTATTGTGATTGGTTCATACAATTTTCTAGTTGTTTCCTCGGTTAATTTTGGCATATGTGTTTCTCTAATATACTCCCTGGCTGTTTCCAGCTTCTTTTGGGCGTTCTCCAATGAAGGTTTCTCTTCTAGTTGATACAATCTCTCATAGTATTCCTTAAAGCATTTTGTGATTTTCTGTGGGGTATTAACCATTCCATCTTTTTGCGTCTTTATTTGTGCGATATGGTTGCGTGTATGGGCTTCTCTCAAGGCATTTGCCAACATTCTACCTGGTTTGTTCCCAAACTCGTAGAATGTTCTGTTCCCTCTAGTTAGTTTAGCTTTCGCTTTATCGATTAACAGTAGATTCATTTTTTCCCGTATGTCATCTAGTTCCTGCTCTACTAGATGTGCCTGGGATTTTTTATGTACAATTTCTAACTCCCAGACACGTTTAAACATGGAGTCTATTTGTTCATTTAATTTCCTTTTCCTGTGTGCTCCAATTGAGATAAGATTACCTCTCATTACACATTTATGCGTTTCCCACACACAAAAGGCAGTTGTTTCTCCTGTGTCTTTCGCTGCAAAAAAAACTCTAATTCTTCCCTCAATTTTTCCTCATAATTCGCTATCTTTTAATAGGGTCTCGTTTATCTTCCAGTGCCATTCTTTTTTATCTGCCTCTCCCCATTTTATTGTACAGCTTGTTGGAGCGTGATCTGAGAGGGTAAAAGATCCAATGGAGGCATCTACAATCTCTGTAGGACCTCCGCTTTAATGCACGAAAAAAATATACATCTGATGTTCAATAAAGATTTATAGGGAGATCTAAAACAATTTTTTTATATTTTTAATTTAATTTGAATTGCTCTTCTGAGACAAGTTTTTTTTTTTTTTTTTTTTTAGTCCTGTGACTGGCACAGCACCAATCAGTGCAGTCACAGTCTCACACTGTAGCAGCTTAATAGAAGACCCTCCCAAGGATCTTTCCCTGCAGATGACAAAAAACAGGGAAAGATCATGTGACCACACAACAGCTCTCTTTTTGGTATAATTGTAATGGTTTTTACAGTCGCCTGTAACTAAATATACTGTATATATTTTAGGCATGCCAGAGCTTAGTCAGTGCACATTCAAACCCTGGAGCATTCAATGCATAGCAAAACACATTTCCAAAAACCACAAGTAAGTTTTTGGATGTACATATGTGTCAATGGGTGTATAGTAAATACAGTGAGAATATGATTTGGGTATCTGTGCTCAAACATGCACTGCCCATTAGCTTTTGTAAGTAAGGATCTATGTGTAATCCTTCTATGGGCTGACAGCAGGATATCACACCATTGACCACAAACTAACAGCTCAGTCAGAATGTTTGAAAAAAATATACGCTGTTGGTTTTAGTCTGGGTTTCTAATGAATATGTTGTGTCAGATCACAGTGGTCACTTACTGCAGCAACATACCGGTAACAGGTAGTAAAAGCAAAAAAGTGCATGCCTTCTCACTTCTGGTGGTTTTGCTCTTACCATCTACTTATGAATGTATACTATTCATTTCCTCTTACACCCTTCCATTTCAAGAGAATAAATGTTTGTGCAGCTTTGATATTAAACTACCATATGTCAGGGGTGTCCAAACTTTTTTGAAAGAGGGCCAGATTTGATGAAGTGAATGTGCGTGAGGGCCGACCATTTTGCCTGACATTCTTTGAACCATAAAAATTTGGTGTAAGTGTGTTTGTCCGAGCACTAATGCCGCGTACACACAACCGTTTTTCGGGTTGTAAATTTTTATTTTATTTTAATGTCATTAAAAACGATCGTGTGTGGGCTCCAGAGCATTTTTCACGATGTAAAAAATGGGCATTAAAAATTTAGAACATGCTCTAATTTTTCAGTAGTTTGGTTTTTCCGCGCTAGGACTAGGTTATAAATGCTGCTGCCTCCCCTTAAGTACTCTCAAATGAGAGTAAATAGATATATGTGTTGACGTTTTTGGGGTATATGGCGCTGCTGGTCTGGTGAAGGGCTATCTGTCTTTAAATGATATGCAAGTATATAGGCAAATACTGAATGTTGGGTTCCTTCCTTTGGTTTAGCTTAAATATATAGCCACCATTAGGATGTAAGGTCCCCCTTTTTATTGATTGGCAGTGTGTTTCCACTCTCAATTGATGAATGGTTCCTGTGTATCCGCCAAGGAAAAAAATGTTTAAGAAACTCAAATTAAATATAAAGAAACAATACGTTGGTGAAGGGGATATTAGTTGAAGTCCCTTAGACCCAGTGTGATATTGGTAGGTGATATCAATTATGTTTGGACTGGGAAATTTTCAATAATCCAATGTGCAAACTTCTGTTGGTAATTGGTTCACCAAAAAATATATATAATGAATTATGTAAGTTGGCAGAAAAAATCTATATATATAAAGATAGTCCCCAAGTGAAAAATTCTTGTTCCGTGACGGATGCTAGTTATCTGTATCATATATAAAGTGTGTATCCAGCATCAATGTTCAATCCAACAGAAGAAACAGAAAAAAAGAGGGGAAAAAAAGAGAAAAAAGAAAAAGCAGCACATAGCACTTTAAGTGGGCACAGTTTGAAGCTATAATAGCTTGCATTGCAAAGGATTTTTTCACATTTTTGCAATTTTTTCTTTTTTCTCTTTTTTTTTCTCTTTTTTTCTCTTTTTTTCCCCTCTTTTTTTCTGTTTCTTCTGTTGGATTGAACATTGATGCTGGATACACACTTTATATATGATACAGATAACTAGCATCCGTCACGGAACAAGAATTTTTCACTTGGGGACTATCTTTATATATATAGATTTTTTCTGCCAACTTACATAATTCATTATATATATTTTTTGGTGAACCAATTACCAACAGAAGTTTGCACATTGGATTATTGAAAATTTCCCAGTCCAAACATAATTGATATCACCTACCAATATCACACTGGGTCTAAGGGACTTCAACTAATATCCCCTTCACCAACGTATTGTTTCTTTATATTTAATTTGAGTTTCTTAAACATTTTTTTCCTTGGCGGATACACAGGAACCATTCATCAATTGAGAGTGGAAACACACTGCCAATCAATAAAAAGGGGGACCTTACATCCTAATGGTGGCTATATATTTAAGCTAAACCAAAGGAAGGAACCCAACTAGATGCTCTAATTTTTCACAACGTCGTAAAAAATGGTCGTGTGTGGGCTTTAACGACGTGAAAAAAATGCGCATGCTCAGAAGCATGTTATGAGACTGGAGCGGTCGTTCTGGTAAAACTAGCGTTCGTAATGGAGTAAGCACATTCATCACGCTGTAACAGACTGAAATGCGCGAATCATCTTTTACTAACACGAAATTGGCAAAAGCAGCCCCAAAGGTGGCGTCATCCGCATGGAACTTCCCCTTTATAGTGCCCTCGTACGTGTTGTACGTCACCGCGCTTTGCTAGAGCATTTTTTTTTCACGATCGTGTGTGAGCAAGGCCGTTTTAACGATCGGGTTGAGACCATTAAAAAAGTAATTTTTTACAACCCGAAAAACGGTCGTGTGTACGCGGCATAATACACTGCCCAAAAATAATTCTCCTACCTTTTGTGGCTGTGTGTGGTGGATATATATATCTCCTCTTTGGCCCCCCCAACAAATCCCAGAGCTCCGCTTAGGGTAAGGATGAGCTCAGGTTGTAAAAAATAAATATATATTTTCTCTTCTTTATCCCCTGAGAAATCTGGCCTTTATCTCTTCTGTGGCCCCCAAGCTCCACTTAGGGCAAGGATGAGCTAGTTTTTCATTTATTTTTTATTTTATTTTCTCTCTGGCCCCCACTTGTAATTTGCCCTTATCTCTTCTGTGGCGCCCAAGCCTAAGCTTCGATCAGGGCAAGCATGAGCTTGTTTTTTAAAATTCTTATATATTTAAGTATTAGCTTTATATCTGTTACAGTAGTAAACTTATCTTATCCCTTGAGAAATTCTCGAGTGCCTCTCACTGCAAGGATGACCTCAGGACGCTGACAGTGCGCAGCGCCACCAATCACAGGCACTGGGACACTGAGAGCTCTGCAGCTGTGGAGCGTGAAATTACTCAGTGTCTGTTATTGGTGCTGCGCACTGTCAGCTTCCCAATGGGCTTTGGAACACGCCCCAGAAACACCCAGCAAAGCGCCCAGCTTATCAGTGAGAGGCGCTCGGGGATTAGAGAATATACATATATATATTTTTTTAAAAGCCAAGCTCATCCTTGCCCTATGTGGAACTTGGGGGGCCACAAAAGTGATAAGAGCAAATTGCAAGTGGGGGGCGTATAAAACTGGCCCGCGGGGCGGACTTTGGACATGACTGCCATATGTGATTATTTTAGTTTATTACCATGAGTGCCGGTTCACACTGGGGCCCCGAGCCGCCCCCAAAGTCGTGCAGGAACCTTTTTCTAAGTCGGAGCGACTTGCGTCGCTCCTATTAGAACGATTCCATTGCATTGAATGGGAAGCAACTCGTCAGTCGGCTGAGCTGCCTGACGCGTCGCCCCAGTGTGAACCGGCTCTCACTCTGAAAGGCGATCTGCAGACGACTTCAGAGGCGACTTGCAAAATTACTTCTGTATTGAAGTCAATGGAAGTCGCCCTGAAGTCGCCCCCAAAGTAGTACAGGAACCCTTTTCTAAGTCGGAGCAACTTGAGTCGCTCCTATTAGAACGTGTCCATTGTACAGAACGGGACGCGACTTGTCAGGCGGCTGAGTCGCATGACCAGTCACCCCTGTGTGAACCAGCTCTGATAAAGATGGTGCCATAAAAGTCCCAAACAAGTAAGGAGCATTGTTGACAATCTTAATTGAATGGGGATAATAGTACCAGTAGAAAGTCTCCAAGCTTCTTCTCTGACTGTTGGGCTCTGTAATATCATGTAGCTGGTATGGAGCCCGACGGTCTGTGAAGAACCTCCAGAACTCTCTTGCTATCCCATATCTGCTTTAAGGTATCAATTCTCTTACAATACTCCCCTTCCTATGTAGCAATAGCACTGGGCCACCTTTAGATGGGAAGACTACCCATCTACCTGCACTCTCTCTAGCTTGACAAAGCTGCTTTCCAAAGGTGTCCCTGTTGCTCCCCCATAGATAGAGGAAGCACCCTAATACTGGACCAATCACCAGGTGGAAAAAAAGGGGACAAAAAAGCCTAAAAAATAAAACGAAAGCAGCTACAACTTTTAAAAATTGGTAAGCTGCAACATTTTACAATTTTGTTTTTGGGTATAGATATGTTTTGATAGGAAAATGAACCACGGGGCAACTCACAAGCAGCACGTCCCAGGCCAATGGACTCCAAACAGCTGAAGCCCACATGCCATGACCATTGATGGGGCTTTTTTTTAAAGATCTTCAAGCTGTCAGATCAAACCTGCTCTGAGATGGTAGCTGAGTGGCAGTCCCAGTCTCCTGGGCACATTTCGAAGAACGTTATGAAGCTGTTTCCAGATGGGTTTCAAGTCTCAAGGATTTCTTCTATAAAAAAAAAGCTCCACCACTGGCCATAGAGTTCAGGTTCAGCTGTTTGGACTCTAGTGGCCAGAGACATGTTATTTTTCATCAATGTTTGTGAGTTACTATGTTGTTCTACCTATTTTTATCGTCCTAGGCGCCAAGATCAAGGCAGACGGTGACTGTAGCCATTTAATTAAGAGACGCTTCTTGGGAGAAAAGCAATGGCAAACCTAGACAACATTATAAAAAGAAGAGACATCACCCTAGCGGCAAAGTGCTGTATAGTCAAAGCTATGGTATTCCTAGTGGTATCCTATGGCTGTGAAAGTTGGCCCATAAGAAAGGATGAACGAAGAAGTGATGCTTTTGAACTATGGTGTTGGAGAAGACTTGAAAGTCCCTTGGATTGCAAGAAGATCAAACCAGTCAACACTGAAGGAAATCAACCCTGAATATTCACTGGAAGGACAGATCCTGAAGCTGAAACTCAAAAACCTTGGCCAACTAATGGGATGAGAGGGTTTATTGGGAAAAACCCTGATGCTGGGAAACATGGAAGGAAAAAAGGAGAAGAGGACAACAGAAAACAAGATGGATAGATAGCCTCATTGAAACAATGAATGTGAAGTTAAGCAAGCTCTGGGAGGCAGTGGAGGACAGAAAAGCCTTGGAGCGCTACGGTCCTTGAGGTCTACAAGGTCCATGAAGTCCACGAGGTTCACGAGGTTCATGAGGTCACGAAGAGTCGGACACGACTAGACAGCAACAACATGTTGTTCTTACTCTTATTAAAGATTTTGCTTTTAATGCACTAGATCTCTGTACCTTGTTGTTACTACACCCTGTTCCTGGTTCTCTGTCTTATGCATGGTTCACAGCAGGAGTCTCCAAACTTTCTAAACAAAGGGCCAGTTTACTGTTCTTCAGGGGGGCCGGACGTCGGTGTCAGTGGGAGAAATGGTACCCCATTGTTTGTGTCAGTGGGAGAAATGGTACCCCATCGTTTGTGTCAGTGGCAGGAATAGTGCCCAGTTGTTTGTGTCAGTGGGAGGAATAGTGCCCCATCATTGGTGTCAGTGGGAGGAATGGTACCTCATCGTTTGTGTCAGTGGGAGAAATGGTACCCCATCATTTGTGTCAGTGGGAGAAATGGTATCCCATTGTTTGTGTCAGTGGGAGAAATGGTACCCCATCGTTTGTGTCAGTGGGAGAAATGGTATCTCATCCTTTGTGTCAGTGAGAGAAATGGTACCCCATCGTTTGTGTCAGTGGGAGAAATGGTATCTCATCCTTTGTGTCAGTGAGAGAAATGGTACCCCATCGTTTGTGTCAGTGGGAGGAATAGTGCCCCATCATTGGTGTCAGTGGGACGAATAGAGCCCCATCATTGGCAATGGGAGGAATAGTACCCCATTTTTGGTGTCAGTGAGGGGTAATAGTGACCCATCAATGGTAGTGGGAGGAATCGCCCCCCACCGTTGATGTAAGTGGGAGGAATAGTGCCCCATTTGTGTCAGTGGAAGGAATACTGCCACATCATTGGTGTCAGTAGGAGTAATAGTGCCTCATTTTTGGTAGTGGGAGGAATACTGCCCCATTGTTGGTGTCAGTGGGGGTAATAGTGCCCCATCAATGGTAGTGGGAGGAATCGCACACCCCATCATTGGTGTCAGTGAGAGAAATAGTGCCCTATTGTTGGTGTCAATGGGAGATATTGGGGGTTATTAACGAAAGGCAAATCCACTTTGCACTTGTAGTTTGCACTTGTAGGGCAAAGTGGATTTGCCTTTCGTAAATAACCCCCATAGTGTCTTGTATCAGTGAGAGGAACACTGCCCTGAGGGCCAGATAAAGGCAAGCAGAGGGCTGAATCCGGCCCTCGGGCCGCAGTTTGGAGACCACCAGTTTACAGTTACCAATTCCAGTGCAAACTAATAGGCAAACCATTTTTTCTGATCAGCGTGTAATTGATCATTACGTCATAGGATCTAACAGGTACCGAGTTGTTTTATAGTCCAACCACTTCAACAATCATTGTCCCTCCTTATATTCTCAACACTTCAGCCCAGCATCTTCTCCAAATAGGAACACTTCCATTTTACAATTGTATAGCTTTATTTTCTCCACAGTCAAATACAGAACAAGAAATAAAATGTTCACATCGCAGTTTATTTTAATTCTTAGACACCTACGGTAATGGTGTTAAATCTTTGAAAGAGCGTAAAAGCTTGGGAGAACAGACCTAGGGCCAGATTCACAAAGAGATACGACGGTGTATCTACAGATACACCATCGTATCTCTGACTTACACTGGTCCTATCTATGCGCCTGATTCATAGAATCATTTACGCATAGATAGGGCTTGATCCGACAGTGTTACAATGTGTTACACTGTCGGATCTTTTTTTCAATTTAAAAATGGCGTCAGGGGCGTTCCCGCTGATTTACGATTAATATGTAAATCAGCGAGATACGCAAATTCACGAACGTACGCGGACCCGTCGCAGTGTTCTTACGTAGTTTCCGTAGCGGTTTTCCGTCGTATACTTACCCCTTCTTTTATCAGGCGCAGCCAATGTTAAGTATAGCCGACGTTCCCGCGTCGAATTTAAATTTTTTAACGTCGTTTGCGTAAGTCGTTCTCGAATACGGACGGACGTCGTTTACGTAAGCGTCGCAACCACTGACGTCCTAGCGACGTCAGTGGGAGCAATGCACGCTGGGAAATTTCGCGGACGGCGCCTGCGCATTTAAATCGGCGCGGGAACGCGCCTGATTTAAATAGAACACTCCCCTAGCCGCGGAATTTGAATTCCGCCGGGGGATTTAGGATCCGCCGTCGCAAGTTTGGAGGTAAGTTGTTTGTGAATTACCCACTTGCCTCCTAAACTTGCGGGAGCGGATCTTAATTCACGTAGAACGAGCGGATCTATAGATCCGCTGCGCTACGTGAATCTGGCCCAAGGGTGATAGAGGAGAACTTAAAGGATATTTATGATGTAAATATATTGTAATATATTTACCTCTGCAGCCAACAAGGGGTTAAAGTAATCCACCTTTGCTGGGTCTTTTCACCACTGTGCCATCAATAGGCTGTAATTTGAATTGCTATTTAGAAAGCACAGCTGGATGATTCAAAGAGGGGACCGTGTCATCTCTCCGCAGCTTGTACAGCACTGCATGAAATTATCTGCACACAGCCAGAAAATATTACATTTATAAACTTCCGTTACATATTTTCTAAAAATGTATTTCTGGTCAAATAAACATAAAATATTCCCTATTAAAAAAAATAAAAATTTTCACTTGCTTCCAGAAGGCTGAGCACTTTAATTATTTTCTATTACTTTTGCTGAATCATTTTAGTACTGTGCCATGAATAGCCTCTCATTTGAATTTCTATTCAGAAACTACAGCTAAATATACTGTATATATAAAAGTGCAGGTATTTAAACAACGTTTAAAAAAAATCCGCTATTTTTACCGCCAACGCCAGCCTCACCGTTAACCCCTTGATCGCCCCCTAGTGTTAACCCCTTTACTGCCAGTGACATTTTTACAGTAATCAGTGCATTTTTATAGCACTGATCGCAGTAAAATTGTCAATGGTCCCAAAAATGTGTCAAAAGTGTCCAATATGTCCGCAGATCGCTGCCATTACTAGTAAAATAATTTTTTTTAAAAATGGCATAATTCTATCCCCTATTTTGTAGACGCTATGGGCCAGATTCACATACAATTCTGGCGGCGTAACTTATGTCCTTTACGTTACACCGCCGCAAGTTTTAAGCGCAAGTGCTTGCTTCACAAAGCCCACCTAATTCAAATGGGGCGTGTGTCATTTAAACGTACTGCGCATGCTCAGTTTTGAAATTTCCCGCCGTGCTTTGCGCGAAATGACGTCGCACCGACGTAATCTTTTGAACGGCGACGTGCGTCACGTCCTTTCCTATTTACGGACGACTTACGAAAAAAATTGCTTTTTTAAATTCGACGCGGGAACGACGGCCATACTTTAACATGGGCAGTCTAAATATAAGCCACGAAATAGCAGCTGTAACTTTACGCCGGGAAAAGCCGACTAGCGACGACGTAAGAGAATGCGACGAACGCGCGTACCTTCGTGAATCGCCGTAAACAGCTGATTTGCATACCCGACTCGGAAAAACGACGCAAACTCCACCCAGCGGGCGCTGAAGTATTACACCTACGATCCGAAGGCGTACGAAGCCGTACGCTTGTCGGATCAAAGCCAAAAGCCGTCGTATCTTGGTTTGAGGATTCAAACTAAAGATACGACGCGGCAAATTTAAAAAAACGCCAGAGTATCAGTAGATTCTTCCGGCGTATTTCCTCTGTGAATCTGGCCCTATAACTTTTGCGTAAATCAATATACACTTATTGCGATTTTTTTCTTACCAAAAATATGTAGAAGAATACGTATAGGCTTAAACTGAGGAAAAAAATGTTTTATATATATTTTTGGGGGATATTTATTATAGCAAAAAGTAAAAAATATTGCTTTTTTTTTTTTTTAATTGTCGCTCTTTTTTTTGTTTATAGCGCAAAAAATAAATGCCGCAGAGGTGATCAAATGCCACAAAAAAAAGCTCTATTTGTGGTAAATCAAGGATGCAAATTTTGTTTGGGTACAACGTCACACGATCGCGCAATTGTTAGTTAGAGCGACGCAGTGCCGAATCGCAAAAAGTTCTCTGGTTAGGAAGGGGGTAAAATCTTACGGGGTGAAGCAGTTAAGGAAGAAAGGAGATACAAAAAAAATGTGCGAAAAGGAGCTTAAATTTCACCTCGCTGTCTTAAGGTGAGAATGTGAAAATATTAACGTACAGTCATTTGTAATTATGTGTTGAATTTTTTTTTCTTATAATTTGTATTTTTTAATCCTGACCATAATAAATATATACAAAATGTCTAACGATGCTTGATGGCAACACACAGCAGGATGATGAGGACAGTGAGAAAAACAAGGCGCAGGATCTCCATCAGCAGCCACAGTCGTGAAGTATCTGCCAAGTAAAGAACAAATATAATTATCACATATTGCTATGATCTTCCCATGAAGAGATGTGAGAAATTTGCTGAAAATACACAGAAATGCACAAAAATATTTTTTGTTTTCGTTTTCGTTTCATTCGTCTTTTTGCTTTGTTTGGAAATTCGGGAAATTTGGAATTCAGAAATTAGAAAATTCGGAATTCCGAATTTCCAAATTTCCGAATTTCGGAAATTCAAAAAATTCGGAATTTCGGAAATTCAACTTTCCAAATTTCCCATTTTCGAATTTTAGATTTTGCAATTTCGAATCTCTAAATTTTTGAATCTTCAAGATTCGAAAAATTCGAAAATCTAAAATTCGAAAATCTAAAATGGGAAATTTGGAAAGTTGAATTTCCGAATTTTCAAAATTCCGAATTTTTAGAATTTCCGAAAAAAGCAAAAAGACGAATGAAACGAAAACGAACATTTTTTTTTTGAATATCTGAATTTCCGAACCTTTAGAATTTCCGAAACTCGGAAATTCAAAATTTGCAATTTGGAATTTGGAAATCCGAAATTCTGAAATTCAAAAATTCTGAAATTTCGGAATTAACTAATTTGTCAAAATTAATTAAAAAACTAATTCGGAACTAACTGAATCGCACATGTCTATTGATCACACCTGTAGGTGTAAACTAAGCTTGAGGGGGAACAGGGGGGTGATGATGAGTCATTACAGGGAGGGAAAAGTAGGAAGTGATGATTCACTGTTGAAAACGAGAGCTGAGCTACTGAGCCACTGCTGGGAGTGGGAGCAGGTAAAGCTGAGATAATGACTGAATAACTTCTTCTATGAGGATGAATTGCTTAGCAGTGCTTAAAAGCTACACACTTTGAAACAAGCTATATATGTATTAAACATCTATATACTTTTAAGCTTAAAGCGGAGGTCCACACAAAAAGTGAACCTCCGCTTTTCAGAACCCTCCCCCCTTCCGGAGTCGCATTTGGAACCTTTCAGGGGGGAAGGGGGTGCAGATACCTGTATAATACAGGTAATTGCACCCACTTCCGGGAATAGACTCCCGCGGGAGTCACGCTCCCTCCCCCAGCTGTCTTCTGGGAAACACACAGGTCCCAGGAGACAGCAGGGACCAGTGAGTATGCGCCGCGCAACTCGCGCATGCGCAGTAGGGAACGGGGCAGTGAAGCCGCAACGCTTCACTTCCTGATTCCCTCACCGAGGATGGCAGCGGGGCCAGGTGAGAGGCGAGAGATTGCTCGGCTTCGGCTGCCGACATCACGGGCACCCTGGACGGGTAAGTGTCCATTTTTTTTTAAAAGTCAGCAGCTGCAGTATTTATAGCTGCTGACTTTTAATATATATATTTTTTATATAAATATATATATATTTTTTTTTTCATGTTTTTTTTTTTTTTTTTTTTTAAGAAAAAATAAAAAAATGGACAGACACAATGGACTACTTGGTCTTTTTCTGCCGTCACTTTTCTGTTTTCTATATAAACCAAACATTTCATATTCCTGATATGTGACTGCTGTACCATGTACTTGTATGAGAAAGTATTCTGCTCTTTTGTTTTGTTTTGTTTCCTTTGTGTAAAAATCTCTGGTGTTCCTGCCAGTCTCTCTGCATTCCTATTAAAAACTGACCACACTAAGCAGGAGAGCCCACAGTGCCCACAGTATGCTGAACTCACCCACCACACCAAGGTGCCCCTGTACAGTGATGTCCATGCTCAGATCTATGAGGACCGATATTGTGATCAACGACTGATCCAGGGGGGGGCAACAGGGCAATTGCTCCCCCCCCCCCAGGCAATCATGTCACATTGGCTTTTAAACTGCTTTGCGGTGCTTGCAGCTCCCGCTGCCGAGTCTCTCACTCTCTCTCCCTCTCTCATCACCAGGGCTGGTAGGCTGCCTGTCCTGAGGCTGCTTTGAGCTGTAGCTGACTGCAGCGCTCCCCTCTCTCCTGCGTGTATGACATCGGGCATCTCTGGCTGTGTGTGAGAGCTGGATCTGTGTTCGGCTGTGCTGCCTGTGCTAGACCTGCTTGTGTGATAGTAGATGGAGATGGAACACTGATTGAATCAGTGTTTTGTCTATCACACAAGCCCGTCTAGGGTGGGACTTTGCTAGAGCCGAACACAGACCTACAGCTCCTGTTTGTTCCATGACACACGTCGGGAGAGGAGATACCTGTTGTGTGTGATCGAGGCAATGTCATGGTGAGTGCCATGCACAGTGTGGCTGCATTAATAGACAAAAGTGGGGCTGCATTCATAGACAAAAGTGGGGCTGCATTCATAGACAAAAGTGGGGCTGCATTCATAGACACAAGTGGGGCTGCATTCATAGACACAAGTGGGGCTGCATTCATAGACACAAGTGGGGCTGCATTCATAGACACAAGTGGGGCTGCATTGATAGACACAAGTGGGGCTGCATTGATATACACAAGTGGGGCTGCATTGATATACACAAGTGGGGCTGCATTGATATACACAAGTGGGGCTGCATTGATATACACAAGTGGGGCTGCATTGATATACACAAGTGGGTCTGCATTGATATACAAAAGTGGGTCTGCATTGATATACAAAAGTGGGTCTGCATTGATATACAAAAGTGGGTCTGCATTGATATACAAAAGTGGGACTGCATTAATATACAAAAGTGGGACTGAATTTATACACAAAGGTGGGGCTGCGTTCATATGCACAGTGAGGCTGCAATGGTGGGCACTGATGAGGCTGCATTGATCTCTTGTACCATGTGTTCAGCAATCTCTGACCATCTCTTATACCACATCTGCAGTCTCTGACCATCCCTTGTACCATGCCTGCAGTCTCTGACCATCTCTTATACCACGTCTGCAGTCTCTGACCATCCCTTGTACCATGCCTGCAGTCTCTGACCATCTCTTATACCATGTGTTCAGTCTCTGACCATCCCTTGTACTATGCCTGCAGTCTCTGACCATCTCTTGTACCACGTCTGCAGTCTCTGACCATCCCTTGTACCACGTCTGCAGGCTCTGACCATCCCTTGTACCACGTCTGCAGTCTCTGACCATCTCCTGTACCACGCCTGCAGTCTCTGACCATCTCTTATACCACTTCTGCAGTCTCTGACCATCCCTTGTACCATGCCTGCAGTCTCTGACCATCTCTTATACCATGTCTGCAGTCTCTGACCATCTCCTGTACCACATCTGCAGTCTCTGACCATCTCCTGTACCACGTCTGCAGTCTCTGACCATCTCCTGTACCACGTCTGCAGTCTCTGACCATCTCTTGTACCATGTCTGCAGTCTCTGACCATCTCTTGTACCATGTCTGCAGTCTCTGACCATCTCTTGTACCATGTCTGCAGTCTCTGACCATCTCTTGTACCATGTCTGCAGTCTCTGACCATCTCTTGTACCATGTCTGCAGTCTCTGACCATCTCTTGTACCATGTCTGCATTCTCTGACCATCTCTTGTACCATGTCTGCAGTCTCTGACCATCTCTTGTACCATGTCCGCAGTCCCTGACAATCGTCTACAAACTATGGGATAGATTTATCGCATTTATATTTAAATATTTTTTACTAGTAATGGCGGCGATCATTGATTTTTTAGCGGTACTGCAACATTGCAGCGGACACCTAATTGAGTTCTGTAAGCAACACCTTATTTTCTGGCAGTGCCCCTCCCGAGACTAGACTCTGGATCCGCCCTTGATTGGGATATACCATAAATAGCAATGAATGGCCTGAGAGTTACTAATTCATGATGTGTTACCTGCTATGGTTGTTCTTGGTGTGACCTCCAGTCTGGTTCCAGTTCCGTCTCCCTGTTTCCCACGCACAGTCTGTATATGACAGCAGTATATTCCGGAGTCATTCTCGGTTACGTTGACGATAGTCATTGTGGGATGCCTCTCACAGCACGAGGTTCCTGAGTCAGTTGTTATATAGGTGGGATCTGCATCTGAATTATATATCAGACAGGAGGCTCATATCTTATGCATTAACTTTCTTTATTTAATGCCCATAGCAGACACTTTAAAACTTTTCTATAAACTTTTAATGTAAAAAAATTTTCAGTCAGTAAGACTACGACTCCCAGCAGTCCTTGTAATCCGTAGCCACGCCCAGGTCGGTGACCTCTATATAACAGACTGCCCGACTAAGATCCTCCTCTTTCTTTCTGCTCATAGCAAAAGATAAGTACTCACGGCAAATTTTCTTATATATTTTATTATTATAAGTGTATTTACTTCAGTATATATATATATATTTATATTGTACTTAATCGTCTGATTAGTGTTAATAGGTAGTCACTTCTTAGCTGTTAGTGATTTATTTATATATGTTTATAATGGTGCTGTATTACTCATAACAGGTATATATGTAATCATATTAGGTATATAGGTTACCTATTTCATTTTGTACCAAACGTTTTTCCCCTTTTTTATTTCACTGACCTGTACCTTTGCCCAGTTTTTCCCCTGGGCTGCTGTACAGTACCTGTACCGCCGAGCGCCGCTCTTTTTAAAGTATTTTTTCCCTCCTTTTCCCTCAGAGGTGCTGGTGCGTCTGTTTACCTCACAGAGGCACATATTCTCCTTCCCTCCCCGTCTTTCCCGCGCACCGCGGGGGGGAGAGATTCGTCTCCCCCTCCTTCTCTCCTCAGACAAGCTTGTATGCTCTCTCAGAGCTGGAGGAGGGAGGGGCGACCAATCAGAGGAGAGTCACAGGACATGTGACTCTCTCTCTGCTCAGGCAGAAGGTGTAGGCTTTCTCCTCACGCTGCAAAGTCAGTCCCTGCACTGACGGCAGTGAGGAGAGAGCCTGGTATTGTAATTTAACCCCTGCCTGCCTTAGCAAGAATCATTTTCTCTTTGCCTTACTCCTGGCAGCGTGGATTAACCCCTACCTGCCTTTAAGCAACACTACCCATATTGCCTTACTGTTTGTGTCTATAGCCTAATTTTAAGAGCTATCCTTACTATATATAGCTATACAGAGCGGCAGCATGTCTGATCTCCCTGCCCCTACGGATCCTATGGAGGATAACACCAATAGGGACACAGCCCCAGCCCTGAATGCTGCCCAGATTCAGGAGCTAATTAATAAATCCATCCTGGCTGCCCTGTCCTCTGCTGCCTCCTCCAGGGTATATATACCCATGGCCCCACAGTTACCGACGCCGCAAGGCGACGAACCACCGCCCAAAAAAGGCAAAGCCTCTCAGAAGAGGAAGCACACCCTGGCGGTGATTGACTCCCCGGCAGGGGAAGGAAATAATATGCCTCAGGTAAACCCTAACACGGCTTACCAACCCCAGCATCAGACGCACTCAAATAGACCCCTGGACCCCAGGGAGTTACAATTTAAAGGGACTAAGGCCGCAAGAAGGGCCAAACCGGACTCATACATTGACTCTCCACAAGAGGATTCTGATGACCCCTTAGAGGGATCGGATGAGTCAGAGCCGGATTCATATGAGGACGATGCTGGGGAGACGGCGCTCACTACAGCTGCCAACCCTGCCACGCAGGGAGATATTCTCCTAGACTCCCTAGGAGAACCGTTCTTTGATCCAAACGCTATTAGTCACCCGCGTTCTGGAGAATGGACCCCTCTACCAGAGGTGAACCAATACATAGAATTATGGGCTAGAAAATCCCTTGACAGGGTTAGTCGCAACAAACTTAGGGCTGAATGCCCTAGACCCCTTATACCCAATAAAGTGGTGGTTACCCCTGAGATAGACCCCATTTTAACCAAATATCTAATGAAATCTGGCAAATTCCAGAGAAAAGGGGTAGAACGATCATTCCGATCCATTCAAGATCGTGTTCTAGACATGATGGGGCCCCTGACCAAGATCCTCAATCTTTCGGAACAGGCGGCAGCATCCGGGCAACCGGTCGACCTACAACAGCTGAGAGGCTGGGCGCAAAGAGCAATATGCCTGGCTGGCACTGCCAATACGGCATGCTCGATTGAAAGACGCCGATCTATACTGATGCGTCTGGACCCCCAGTTAGCCCACCTGGCGGAGTCAGAACCCGGACCGTCTGCGGACGGCATGTTATTTGGAGACTCTTTATTGAAAGACGTCAATAAATTTGTGGGCCTTTTTACGAGCCTGGACAAGGCTCAAAATTCCTTGAGGAAAGCTGGGACCCCCAAGGTTTTTAACAGGGCCGGCAGAAACAGAGGCCGATCTGCCGGCCGTGCCCCTTCCTACAGGCCACAAAATAGAGCCCCAGTACAATACCAGTACCCGCAGGTTCAATCCTACGCCGCTCCAGTGGCACAACCTGCCCCCTTCTTTCCACCACGAGGCAGACCATGGCGAGGATGAGGGGGACGAGGTTACCCACGATCCCGACCTCCCACCGGTGAGTATGATGCACACACCACTCAGTCACATTCCTGTGGGGGGACGTCTCAGGTATTTTATCCACGCCTGGTCTGCGATTACGGCAGACGCGTGGATATTACACACTGTAGCGGGGTTCACTGTGGACATCGTAACATCTCCTCCACTCAATGTTATACCGCCACCCATCCGCTTCGCAAACCAGAACGTTGCTCTAATAGACAACGAACTGCGAGATTTACTGGCCAAACAGGCTATCATAGAAGTAGACCATTGCTCCCCAGGGTTCATCAGCAATATATTTTTAGTGCACAAGAAAGACGGCGGTTATCGCCCAGTGATCAACCTCAGGGAGTTGAACCAATATGTCGTATACCGACATTTCAAAATGGAAGGTATACACTTCCTCCGAGACCTCCTACACCCAGGGGACTGGCTCGTGAAAGTAGATTTGAAAGATGCCTACCTTACGGTCCCCATACACCCAGAATCACAACACCTCCTACGGTTCCTATGGAGGGGCAAGATGTGGCAATTCACTTGCCTTCCATTCGGACTATCGTCCGCCCCATGGTGTTTCACCAAACTGCTGAAACCGGTGGTGGCGGCACTGAGGAGCAGGGGGGTTCGTCTGGTCATCTACTTAGACGACATCCTCATTCTAGCCTTCTCAGAGACCCAGGCCCATCTTCACATGTCATGGACTGTGTCATTGTTACAACAACTGGGTTTCATTGTCAACCAGGACAAATCAATATTGATTCCTGCTCAGCAGATGGAATTTTTGGGTTTTACGGTGGACACCATCCAATCTACCCTCAGCCTCCCCAGCCCCAAACTTGCTCTGATCCGCAAGGAGATCCGGACTACACTGCGGAAGGGTTGCCTATCCCTCCGCACGCTAGCGCGTCTTGTGGGCCTCTTAGCAGCTTCCATCCAAGCTATTTTCCCGGCCCCATTACACTACAGAGCCCTCCAGAGGCTCAAAATCATGCACCTGAGACAAGGTCTCAGGTACACCGACGAGGTTCCCCTATGTCGGGACACGATCGAGGAGTTGAAATGGTGGCTTCGCCATGCCGTAGAATGGAACGGCAGAACCATCTTCAATCCCTACCCGGATGTGGTCATAGAATCGGACGCCAGCCGCAGGGGCTGGGGCGCCAGATGCGGCAGGGCATCCACCGGAGGGACTTGGTCAGTAGAGGAAACCAAGCTCCATATCAACGCCCTAGAACTCCTGGCAGCTCTATTCGCTCTCAGGAGTTTTATGCCTCGTACCTCTACGTGTTGTATTCTATTCCGCATGGACAACGTGGCGGCGGTCCAGTACGTCAACCGCCTGGGGGGTACCAAATCCAAGGTCTTAGCGACCATCGCGAAAGACTTCTGGCACTATTGCTTAGCCCACAATATAACCCCTGTCGCGGAATACATTCCGGGCGTGTCCAACTCAGTGGCCGACTGGAATTCTCGGTACTTGCGAGATTCCAGCGACTGGCAGTTGGATCGTTCAGTATTTCTCCATCTACAACAGATCTGGGGTCCACTATACATAGACCTGTTCGCCTCACGCCTCAATCATCAGCTGCCCCGCTTCTTCAGCTGGAGGCCGGACCCAGAGGCCTATGCGGTCGACGCGCTGCACCAACCTTGGCCGGAGGGCACCCATTACGCATTCCCTCCCTTCCAGTTGATCCCCAGACTCCTCATTCGGATTGCCACCCTGGAGGCAACTGTGGTGTTGATCACACCGTGGTGGCCGACCCAACAGTGGTTTCCCCTCCTGTTGGGGATGACCGCGGATCGTCCCAGGCTCCTGCCTCACTTTCCCCACCTTCTCACCAATCCGAACGGGGAACTACACCCCCTAATTTTAGAAGACAACCTACCACTCTTGGCGTGGCTGGTTTCGGGATCGCGGACGCTGACAACGTCCTTTCACAGTCAGCTCAGGACCTCCTCGCCCTGGCCTGGGCCCCCGGGACTCGATCGGCATATCGATCAGCGTGGGGGCTCTGGGTGCGTTGGTGTGATCGACGGCAGGTCGATCCTGTACGAGCCCCTGTATCTTTAGTGGTGAATTATTTGGCAGATTCCTTTGAATCTGGCAAATCGTTCAGCTCCATAAATGTTTACCGGTCAGCTATTTCGGCATACCACTGCCCTGTGGATTCCCTACCGATCGGCAAACACCCGTTAGTCTGTCGACTCATGAGAGGCATAAGATTCCAACGTCCCCCACGGCCTAGATACCAAGCAACCTGGGATGTTTCCAAGGTGCTGGATATGTTCGCCAGGTGGGAGGATAATTCGGATCTTCCTTTAAGACTCCTTTCCATTAAACTGACAGTCCTCCTCTGCCTAGTGTCCATTAAAAGGGTATCCGATGTTAAGGCCTTGGATATCTCTAGACGACAATTTTCACCGCAAGGAGTCAAGTTTTCTGTAGTGCGCAGGACTAAGACCGGTATTCAATCGGTCTTCTACCCGTTTTTTCCTGCTCATCCACTCCTCTGCGTGGTTCGCTGCCTACAGGCATATGAACTACAGACCGCTAGCTTGCGTTCCCCGGGTTTGTCACAACTCCTGGTGTCTTATGTCAAGCCACACTTTCCAGTATCGTCGGCCACGCTGGCACGCTGGGTACGTATGGCCATGGACATGGCTGGTATTGATGTGTCCCTCTTCGGAGCCCACTCCGCCAGAGGGGCCATGGCCACCAAAGTAGTCACGTCAGGGGGCTCCCTCTCCGATCTTCTAGTGGCGGCAGATTGGTCTTCAGAGACTACCTTCCGTCATTTTTACTTTAGACCGCAAGAGCATGTATCCATGGCAGTTTTACCCTAATATTGTATGTGCAATGTATTCTGTCAGGATATGCATATTATGTCTGCAGGATTAGATGTTAAGCTTTAAACTTGCATAAGATATGAGCCTCCTGTCTGATATATAAATCTAGATTTTCCTAGCTTGTGACGGAAAATATAAGTTATATGAAGACAGGAGGCGAGTATCTTCCCTCCCGTCCCACCCTATTATGTATATCTCTGATTTCTTCACAGGTTACTGAATATCGTACCTGGGTAATACTCCGGATTGGGATACTTGAAAGTTCTACTGTCTTCTTACCCCTGTTGGGACGGAACGCCTATTGAACCCTCGTTGGGTTAAAATTTCTCCGAAACCCCTGTTGGGACTCGACGAACGACTCTGATCCAAGTTATGGATTCCTCGGACCCTGGCCGGACGGATACAGTTCAAGACGACGACATCCGACGGGCAAGATCTTCGCAGCAAGAAAGAGGAGGATCTTAGTCGGGCAGTCTGTTATATAGAGGTCACCGACCTGGGCGTGGCTACGGATTACAAGGACTGCTGGGAGTCGTAGTCTTACTGACTGAAAAATTTTTTACATTAAAAGTTTATAGAAAAGTTTTAAAGTGTCTGCTATGGGCATTAAATAAAGAAAGTTAATGCATAAGATACTCGCCTCCTGTCTTCATATAACTTATATTTTCCGTCACAAGCTAGGAAAATCTAGATTTATAAATTCTGCCATTGTAGCATGTCTGATCAGTAAGATACACACTGTGATTGCAGCCTCTGGTCCATCCAGTGGCGGAACTACCGCCATAGCGACCCACGCGGCCGCTATGGGGCCCGCAGCCGAGGGGGGCCCGGCAGGTCCGGATTCCTGACAAGCCGCAGGGGCGGACTGACCATTCGGTCCGTCGGTCACTGCCCGAGGGGGGGCCCGGGTCGGCTCTGACTGCACTCCCGACTCCCGACAGAGTCTCTCTCTCACATCGGTATAATCAGCGGCGGTGAGAGAGAGACTCTGTCATTATGCCGCGCTGGAGGGAGGAGGTGGGTGGAGCTGCGCCGCTGGTTGCTAACGCCTGTGCAGCTTGGCGTGTAGCAACCAGTGACGTCAGTCACGTCGGAGGCTGGAGCCTGGAGCCACTGCTGATGAGGAGGAGAGCCCCAGCAGAGCAGCTGCAGAGCCTTCTTCATTCTCCGCCCCGAGTGTGAGTGTTGACTCCACCCACCTCCTGCCTCCATCTTCTCCACTGTCCACAGCATGGCCTGAACACAGGAAGAAGCAGTGACTGTGTGTCACTGTCATCATACTGCCAGCTGCACTGCAGACAGTGATCTCCATTACTCCTGCATGGGAGCCCCCTCCCCCCCACCAGAGCACCCCAAAAAAAAGTGAGTAAAAGAATTATTGATTGTGTAAAATTGCGAAATATTGCGTGCCATACTGCTATTATTTATGAAAAACAAATTCTGCCTTTTTAGTTTTGTTCAATCTAAACCCCTTCAGCTCCGGGAAGTTTTACCCCCGTGAACAGGCCATTTTTTGCGATACTGCGATGCGTTACTGTAACTGACTGACAATTGCGTGGCCGTGCAACGCTGTACCCAAGTAAAATGTATGTCCTTTTTTTCCACTAATAGCACTTTACGTGATATTTTATTTTTTGCAATATAAACAAACTGATAATTTTTTTAACTTTTTGCTATAAAAAAAAAAATGTCTTCCTCAATTTAGGCCAATATATATTTTGCTACATATTTTTGGTAAAAAAAATCCCAATAAATTATGTATATTGATTGGTTTGCACAAAAGTTATTGAATCTACAAAATAGGGGATATATTTATGGTATTTTTATTTATATTTTACTAGTAATGGCGGCCATCAGTAATTTTTTAGTGGGACTACAACATGATGGCGGACAGATCGGACACCTAACTGACACTTTTTGGGGACCAGTTACACTAATACAGTGATCAGTGCTAAAAAATATGCACTGTCACTTTACTGAAACTGGCTGGGAAGAGTTAAAGCGGTGGTTCACCCAAAAAAACGACTTCCCCCTATTACACTGCCCCCCCGCATTACAATACGAATATGCCATTAATTTTTTTTTGGCTGCTGTACATACCTGGGTACAGCTATTCACCCGTGTCCTCCGGGTTGCGAGTCCCGCGGGAGTGGGCGTTCCTACCATGGCGGTGATTGACGTTTTGACTAAAAAATGAGCTCCCCCCCGTCGCGTAAGCTGCGTCACGACTGGCGAAAGGAGCCGAACTGCGATGCGCAGGCGCAGTATAGCGCCGACTCGCCGTTCGGCTCCTTCCGCCAGTCGTGACGCGGCTTACGCGACGGGGGGAGCTCGTTTTTTAGTCAAAACGTCAATCACCGCCATGGTAGGAACGCCCACTCCCGCGGGACTCGCAACCCGGAGGACACGGGTGAATAGCTGTACCCAGGTATGTACAGCAGCCAAAAAAAAATTAAAGGCATAATCGTATTGTAATGCGGGGGGGCAGTGTAATAGGGGGAAGTCGTTTTTATGGGTGAACCACCGCTTTAACATCAAGGGTGATCAAAGAGTTAACTGTGTCCCTAGGGTGTGCTTGCTAACTGGGTGGGGATGGACTCACTAGATGAACAGAGTGATCCGTGTTCCTGGTTAGCAGGAACACAAGATCACTCTGTTCATCTCTGACAGAACAGCGATCTGCTTGTTTACATCAGCAGACCGCTGTTCTATCTCTGTGGGGAGAGATTGCAGGTGGCCGGCGGACATCATGTCTGCTGGACCCGCTGATTGGCTCCCCCTCTGGCCAATCAGCACGTGTGCCTTTGCTGGCTATTGCACAATATGGCGTACAGGTACACCTTATTTTCTGGCAGTGCCCCTCCCGAGACTAGACTCTGGATCCACCCCTGCATCCACATTGACCTGCCTTGTGTGCAGCAGCAGGTCAGTGTGATAATGAAATCACTGCAGTTACTGTGTCTGTGCTGTTATAAGGGCCATGCTGAGTGTTACTGCCTGGTTCCTTCCTTCTTGCCCTGTGCTGTGTGCCTATTTACCAGGTGGCAGGTTAGGGCAGGTGCTATTCACTAGTGCACACCGATATCTGGTACACTGAATGCCACTCAATGCACACAGTGTATAGATATCAGTGTTATATAGGGAATAGCACTTAGCCCTGGTTCACATTGGAGCAATTTGCCATGCGATTTGACATGTCAAATCACATGGCAATGGCACTACCTGAATCAGTGCGATGCCCCATTTGTGGCACCGCACCGATTCCCAAAAGTAGTTTCTGTACAACTTTTAGTGACTTCTGGGTGCAATTTCTATAGACATGTGTGCAGCGACCCCCACAGATGTCTCTGAAATCGCCCGCCAAACTCGCACTGACATGCGGGCATGAAATTGTGTGAGTTTAGCTGAACTTGCAGGATTTCATTCCCGCTGTCAGTGTGAACCTGGGATAAGTGAGTGTTATTTCCTATATATATATATATATATATATATATATATATAATATATAAGAAATGTATACACTGAGTGCTTTTCCCCAAGTCCCCTTTCACACTGGGAAGTTTTTCATGCGCTTTTGGGATAAAAATTCCCAAAACGTCTCCCCTGTAGTGTAAATGTGAAAGCCCGAGTACTTTCACACTGAGGCGATGCGCTGGCAGGACGTTAAAAATTTTCCTGCAAGCAGCATCTTTGGAGTGGTGCCCATTGAAATGTAACGGCACTTTGCGGGTTGTTTTATCACTTTTTCAGACACTAGCGGGGGTTAAAAGCGCCCCACTATCGGCCGAATTCCTCCACAAAAATTACGGTAAAGCGCCTTACATTGGTGATCAGTGGGAAGAATTCCCCTTACATTGGTGATCAGTGGGAAGAATGTTCCTTACATTGGTGATCAGTGGAAGAATGTCCCTTACATTGGTGATCAGTGGGAAGAATTCCCCTTACATTGGTGATCAGTGAGAAGAATGTCCCTTACATTGGTGATCAGTGGAAGAATGTTCCTTACATTGGTGATCAGTGAGAAGAATGTCCCTTACATTGGTGATCAGTGAGAAGAATGCCCTTCACCTTGGTGATCAGTGGGAAGAATGTTCCTTACATTGGTGATCAGTGAGAAGAATGTCCCTTACATTGGTGATCAGTGAGAAGAATGTCCCTTACATTGGTGATCAGTGAGAAGAATGTCCCTTACATTGGTGATCAGTGAGAAGAATGTTCCTTACATTGGTGATCAGTGCGAAGAATGTTCCTTACATTGGTGATCAGTGAGAAGAATGTTCCTTACATTGGTGATCAGTGAGAAGAATGTCCCTTACATTGGTGATCAGTGAGAAGAATGTCCCTTACATTGGTGATCAGTGGGAAGAATGCTCCTTACATTGGTGATCAGTGAGAAGAATGCTCCTTACATTGGTGATCAGTGGGAAGAATGTTCCTTACATTGGTGATCAGTGAGAAGAATGTTCCTTGCATTGGTGATCAGTGGGAAGAATGTTCCTTACATTGGTGATCAGTGGGAAGAATGTCCCTTACATTGGTGATCAGTGGGAAGAATGTCCCTTACATTGGTGATCAGTGGGAAGAATGTTCCTTGCATTGGTGATCAGTGGGAAGAATGTTCCTTACATTGGTGATCAGTGAGAAGAATGTCCCTTACATTGGTGATCAGTGGGAAGAATGCTCCTTACATTGGTGATCAGTGAGAAGAATGTCCCTTACATTGGTGATCAGTGGGAAGAATGTTCCTTACATTGGTGATCAGTGGGAAGAATGTTCCTTACATTGGTGATCAGTGGGAAGAATGTTCCTTACATTGGTGGTCAGTGGGAAGAATGTCCCTTACATTGGTGATCATCAGTGAGAAGAATGTTCCTTACATTGGTGATCAGTGGGAAGAATGTTCCTTACATTGGTGGTCAGTGGGAAGAATGTCCCTTACATTGGTGATCAGTGGGAAGAATGTTCCTTACATTGGTGATCAGTGAGAAGAATGCTCCTTACATTGGTGATCAGTGGGAAGAATGTTCCTTACATTGGTGATCAGTGGGAAGAATGTTCCTTACATTGGTGATCAGTGGGAAGAATGCTCCTTACATTGGTGATCAGTGGGAAGAATGTTCCTTACATTGGTGATCAGTGGGAAGAATGCTCCTTACATTGGTGATCAGTGGGAAGAATGTTCCTTACATTGGTGATCAGTGGGAAGAATGCTCCTTACATTGGTGATCAGTGGGAAGAATGTTCCTTACATTGGTGTTCAGTGGGAAGAATGTTCCTTACATTGGTGTTCAGTGGGAAGAATGTTCCTTACATTGGTGATCAGTGAGAAGAAGGAGGAGGACACACCCTAGGAGCTCTCTGAGAGATCCAACCCTTTTCAAGCCTGGGCCTTGCCTGCTAGCTTGGCCCAGGAATAATGCCTGATCCTGGGGGAGGCCCCGGGACGGATCCCCCTGATGATACGGGGCCTAGTGAGGAGGAGGTGGAGGATCTGTCTGTAGGTCCAGGCCCTGCTGTGGATGCAAATGTCTTCAGTCAGAAGAGCATTGATCGTTTTAGGGCGATTGGAAGAGCTGAAGAAAAACTTAAAATTTTGAAGGCTGAACACAAATCCTTCAAAATCAAGTACTTCCAGGCCTGGAGTAAAAATCGTTTGGCCATGAAGCCTGAGTTGCAGGAATTGGAGGAAAAGGTAAAGGAACAATCTTTATTATTGGAAAAGCTGAAAGATAAAAGTGGAGCGTTTAAAGAAAAGTTTGATAATGAGAGGAGATTTGCCAGCCAGACAGCAAGTTCCAGGGACCAGCAACAGCCTCAGATAATGGATGACGCGGGTCCATCTGCCTCTGCACCTCTCCCTCCATGTCAGGGCATGGAATCGCCAATGGCAACCAGCCAGGGGGTTGAGAGTGGGCATGGCACCCTGAAATGTATCCAGGAGATGGAGTCACCCCTGAGAGCAAACAAGCCTGCTTTTACAGAAGTCCCTGAAGCCAAGCCAGTACAGGTGGAGAAATCTCAGCACACCTCGCTGCCTTCCAACATGTCTGCCCAACCTGCTGTGGTGGACGGTGTCCTGACTAAGGAGCAGAAAGGGAAGGCCTTGTGCAAAGTGCTGCCTGGAGTTTCTGCTGGGACCTGTAGTTCCTCTGTACAAGGTATGCCTGTTACCAGCAATGAGATTGCCTCACCTGAGCCTCCCTGTGGTGGGGGAGGGGATCAGCATATTGCACCATGTGCAGTGGAAGAAGCAATGGAGGTTTCACCTGTTGCAGTGTCAGAACAGCCTGCACTATCCCCTGATGACAACCCTGTCCTGACAGAAGAGAACCGACCAGCTGAAGCTTCTACAAGCACAGCAGTGGGAACTGACACTGCTGGGAAGACTGCAGGAACTGTGAATATTCCAGCAAGTACTAAGAATGACAGTAATGATAAAACAATGGATGTGGTGGGTGGTGAAGGGGTTAATACTGCTGGGAAAAATAAAAATGACATTCCTCCCCCTGCTCAGCAGAGAAAAGACTCACCGATTGTTCAGACCAAATCTGTGCAATCGATATCTGCTGCAAATGTGTCAGATGGTTCAAAACAAACCAATGTTTTATCTGCTGGGAGTTACGCGTCGGTTTTGGGGAATCGCACCAAGGAGGGTGGGGGGAATGGTGCAAATGTTGGTGGTCACAATTTGGGGGGTTTTAGTGGTGGGATGGTTGGTGGGTACAAGAGAAGAAATGTGGTCCAGTTGAAGTGGGAGGGGGAGGGGACCCCACCAGTAAGGGGGAGGGTGGCAGAGTTGATCCTGGAAATGGGGTTCAAAGTCGCAGACATTTTTGCTTTGATTTGTCCCGTCGGGAGTTGGGAATTTGATTTATCCTTTGTAAAACCTGAGGGTCTGGATTTATTTTGGGAATGTTTTAGGGGGCGCAGGGACCTTCCGCAGTGGAATGGTTGGATGCCAAAGGTGGTTTCCAGGCAGCCTCTAATAAAATCAGTGACGATCCTTGTGCGTAACGAATCCATCCCAGAGGCTGATTTGGTAGTATGGTTACGCCGCTATGGTGAAGTCCTCGCTCCACTGCGGAAGGTCCTTGATCAGCATGGGATATGGACAGGGGCCTGGACAGTGTCACTAAAATTGGGGGTGCAGGGAAATGTTGTTCAACATCTGCCCTGTTCAGCCTTTCTGGGGAGGGATAGGCTGACCATTTTTTACCAGGGTCAGCCTAAGGTGTGCAATAAATGTGGTGACAAGGGCCATTTTGCCTCCACCTGCACCCGCAAGAAATGTTCTTTGTGCCAGGAGCTGGGCCATTTGGCTAAAGACTGTACCGACATTCGGTGCAATTTGTGCCAAAAGCTTGGTCACCCCTACAGTCAATGCCCGGAGGCATTACATAACCTGCCAGGGTTGGAGGCTGAGCTGCAGAGGCTGGATAAGGAGGATGAGGCCACTGAAACTCTTGTTGTCCCTCCTGTGTCTGTGACACCTGTTTCTGTTCCCCCTAGTGATGTGGTCCCTGAGTCTGTCCCTTCTGTGTCTGTGGCATCTGTTTCTGTCCCCCCTAGTGATGTGGTCCCTGAGTCTGTTCCTTCTGTGTCTGTGACATCTGTTTCTGTTCCCCCTAGTGATGTGGTCCCTAAATCTGTCCCTCCTGTCCCTAATCCATCTATTCGTAGATCCTCCAGACTGGCGGAGGCTGCTGGGGGGGCAGGTTTAGCGGATCTTCCCACTCAGCCTCCAGTCCCTGCCCCTCGGCAGCGCAAGCGTGGTCAGGGGAATGTGGGGGTGCTGGATGGGGGTGGGGCTGATGGAGGGGTGTCCATACCCCATGTCTCACATTCCATTGATGGGGATTCGGATGAGGAGGGGTGGGAGAAGATTAGGAGGAGGAAAAAAATGAAGAGAAAGACAAGAAAACCAGTCGTCTCTTCCTCAGAGTCGGATCCAAGAGGGGTTCCCCTTGGTAACACCTTTAATGTGTTGTCAGGTGAAAAGATGTCTTTGTCTTCCTCTTTTTCATCTATGGATGAGTCACGTTGTTTGAAGAGAGCGGTTTCTGGTGATGAGAGTGTGGTGAAGGTCAAGAAACGACTACCCCAATCATCCTGATGGCAGTTCCCCCTCCGATAAAGGTGGCGACCATTAATGTCGCCAGCATTAAATCTGCAAGAGCTCATGATATGGCCTTATTTTTGCTCAGCGAGTTTGATGCTGAGATTTTATTTTTGCAAGAGACCTGGCTTCATACTTTGGCCGATGTCCATCTGGCAAAAAGGGAGTGGAGATGCGGTCCCTCCTTTTGGTCTCTTGCGGCTGAGCCCTGCAGCGGAGTTGCGGTACTTTTTGAAACCGATATGGTAACGTGCCGGCGGGTAATTGAGGTAGAAATAGGTGGATGCATGGTGTTGGACGTTTCTTAGAAGGGCTGCATGCATAATGGGTGCGGGTTTGTTTCTTGACCTTGCAGGTTTGTCTGGTGTAGTGGTGTGAGTTTGTATTAAGATTTATTTTCCTGGTGATTACATGATTTTTGCTTTGCTGTAAAGTCTTTTGTTTGAGAGCAGATTTGCTATATTTATTTTCATTTATGTAAATATGTGTATATTTATGTATATCTTATAGTGATTTTATGCTTTTTGTTTGCAAGACTTTTAATAAACAAAATTGGGAAGAATGTTCCTTACATTGGTGATCAGTGGGAATAATGCTCCTTACATTGGTGATCAGTGGGAAGAATGTTCCTTACATTGGTGATCAGTGGGAAGAATGCTCCTTACATTGGTGATCAGTGGGAAGAATGTTCCTTACATTGGTGTTCAGTGGGAAGAATGTTCCTTACATTGGTGGTCAGTGGGAAGAATGTCCCTTACATTGGTGATCAGTGGGAAGAATGAAGATTTTAATGCCAAGTTAAAGTGCATAGATTAGAATGTAAGACCTAATTTATTCCTTCCCTTACAAGGTTGTCATCTTGTTAATCTTCCTCTTAAACCGCCTTGTTTGCCCTTTACAAATCGTGAGTATAAAAGAGTAAAAGTAGTGCACACAATACTTTGAATTTTGCATTTTATTTATTATATGGTTATTTACATTTTTGTTTTGCTGTTCAAAATTAATATAAGCTGTTGCTTGGGCACTGTGCCACATGAGTGTAGTAATGTGTTGTTCAATGGCATTAGTTCATTTTTTTTTTTTTGGAGGGGGGGGCCCCATACAACATTTTGCTATGGGGCCCTGTGATTTCTAGTTACGCCCCTGGGTCCATCTTACAGTATATGAGGGTGAATCATAGAAAAAGGAACAAGTGATGTTCACTGATTGTCCAACTTCCACCGTCACGAGTTCCTGTTGTGTGATGTTCAGAATTGTCTTGCCATCTAATGTGAATAAAAATAAAAAGTGATGTACGGGTTACACACAGTCAGAGCATTTTATTCACAAACTGAAAAAGCCAGATAGTTTTTATTTATTTTTTCCTTTCCTCTCTAGATTTGTTCCTAAGGAGAACATTAGACATCATCTGTTATCTTCAGTTTTTGTAGGAATGCATGAAAAGATATCCAAAAAGGGACAACTGAGCTTAAAAGATAAAACTCATACCTCCCAACTTTTTGAGATAGGAATAAGCGATTCCTATTAGCAAAAGTATGTAGGCATAAGACACTCCCCCCACCACGCCTACTTAACCACTTTACCCCCGGACCATATTGCTGCCCAAAGACCAGAGCACTTTTTGCGATTCGGGACTGCGCCGCTTTAACCTGGGATAAGTGAGTGTTATTTCCTATATATATATATATATATATATATATATATATATATATATATACAGTTGTGTTCAAAATTATTCAACCCCCCAATGCTGTAAAGGGTTTTAGGGAATTTAGTGTACATTTGTAATTGTATTCAGAATGAAATCCTACAAGGACTTCTTAAAGAAGCATATGCAACTAAAATGACATCAATCGGTTTTGTAATACAGTAGTAAATATTTATTTTGTGAATTCTTCATTTACACAATTATTCAACCCCTTAAAGACTACCACTCTGAGGAACAGAGGTTCATTGAAGTTCAATTTCAATCAGGTATTGAAAACACCTGTGGATGTCAGGGAGCAGCAATAAAGCCTAATAAGCATTAATTAGGCAGCTTTAAAATGACTGTGATACTCAGCTCCTTCTAGACATTTACTGGTGTGGTTACAAACATGGTGAGGTCAAGGGAATGGTCCAGGAAGACAAGAGAAGAGGTGATTACTCTTCACAGGAAGGGCAATGGCTATAAGAAGATTGCAAAGATGTTAAACATACCAAAAGACACCATAGGAAGCATCATTCACAAATTCAAGGCAAAGGGCACTGTTGAAACGCTACCTGGTCGTGGCAGAAAGAAGATGCTGACTTCGACTGCTGTGCGCTACCTGAAGCGTAGAGTGGAGAAAAGTCCCCGTGTGACTGCTGAGGAACTGAGAAAATATTTGTCAGATGTGGGTACTGAAGTTTCTGCTCACACAATACGGCGCACACTGCGTAATGAAGGCCTCCATGCCAGAACTCCCAGGCGCACCCCCTTGCTGTCTCTAAAGAATAAGAAGAGTCGACTGCAGTATGCCAAAAGTCATGTGGACAAACCACAGAAGTTTTGGGATTGTGTTCTGTGGACTGATGAAACTGTTTGGGCCCATGGATCAACGCTATGTTTGGAGGAGGAAGAACAAGGCCTATGATGAAAAGAACACCTTGCCTACTGTGAAGCATGGCGGGGGTTCAATCATGCTTTGTGGCTGTTTTGCTTCTGCAGGTACAGGGAAGCTTCAGCGTGTGCAAGGTACCATGAATTCTCTTCAGTACCAGGAGATAGTGGATAACAATGTGATGCAGTCCGTCACAAACCTGAGGCTTGGGAGACGTTGGACCTTTCAGCAGGACAATGATCCCAAGCATACCTCCAAGTCCACTAGAGCATGGTTGCAGATTAAAGGCTGGAACATTTTGGAGTGGCCATCGCAGTCACCAGACTTAAATCCGATTGAGAACCTCTGGTGGGACTTAAAGAAAGCAGTTGCAGTGCGCAAGCCTAAGAATGTGACTGAACTGGAGGCTTTTGCCCATGACGAACGGGCGAAGATACCCGTAGATCGCTGCAAGACACTTGTCTCAAGCTATGCTTCAAGTTTAAAAGCTGTTCTAACTGTAAAAGGATGTTGTACTAAGTACTAAGATTGAATGTCACTTGGGGGTTGAATAAAACTGATAATGATGTAAGCACAGAAAAGACATTTGTGGTTATTTTATTATAAATGTTATGTTATATTTATCTGACCTACACGTGCCTCTTTGATTTAATTGTAAGCAGGATGACTGAATGATCAAAATCAATGTCAAACTGGCCAAAACAATCAATTTCAGTGGGGGGTTGAATAATTTTGAACACAACTGTATATATAATATATAAGAAATGTATACACTGAGTGCTTTTCCCCAAGTCCCCTTTCACACTGGGAAGTTTTTCATGCGCTTTTGGGATAAAAATTCCCAAAACGTCTCCCCTGTAGTGTAAATGTGAAAGCCCGAGTACTTTCACACTGAGGCGATGCGCTGGCAGGACGTTAAAAATTTTCCTGCAAGCAGCATCTTTGGAGTGGTGCCCATTGAAATGTAACGGCACTTTGCGGGTTGTTTTATCACTTTTTCAGACACTAGCGGGGGTTAAAAGCGCCCCACTATCGGCCGAATTCCTCCACAAAAATTACGGTAAAGCGCCTTACATTGGTGATCAGTGGGAAGAATTCCCCTTACATTGGTGATCAGTGGGAAGAATGTTCCTTACATTGGTGATCAGTGGAAGAATGTCCCTTACATTGGTGATCAGTGGGAAGAATTCCCCTTACATTGGTGATCAGTGAGAAGAATGTCCCTTACATTGGTGATCAGTGGAAGAATGTTCCTTACATTGGTGATCAGTGAGAAGAATGTCCCTTACATTGGTGATCAGTGAGAAGAATGCCCTTCACCTTGGTGATCAGTGGGAAGAATGTTCCTTACATTGGTGATCAGTGAGAAGAATGTCCCTTACATTGGTGATCAGTGAGAAGAATGTCCCTTACATTGGTGATCAGTGAGAAGAATGTCCCTTACATTGGTGATCAGTGAGAAGAATGTTCCTTACATTGGTGATCAGTGCGAAGAATGTTCCTTACATTGGTGATCAGTGAGAAGAATGTTCCTTACATTGGTGATCAGTGAGAAGAATGTCCCTTACATTGGTGATCAGTGAGAAGAATGTCCCTTACATTGGTGATCAGTGGGAAGAATGCTCCTTACATTGGTGATCAGTGAGAAGAATGCTCCTTACATTGGTGATCAGTGGGAAGAATGTTCCTTACATTGGTGATCAGTGAGAAGAATGTTCCTTGCATTGGTGATCAGTGGGAAGAATGTTCCTTACATTGGTGATCAGTGGGAAGAATGTCCCTTACATTGGTGATCAGTGGGAAGAATGTCCCTTACATTGGTGATCAGTGGGAAGAATGTTCCTTACATTGGTGATCAGTGGGAAGAATGCTCCTTACATTGGTGATCAGTGGGAAGAATGTTCCTTACATTGGTGATCAGTGGGAAGAATGCTCCTTACATTGGTGATCAGTGGGAAGAATGTTCCTTACATTGGTGATCAGTGGGAAGAATGTTCCTTACATTGGTGATCAGTGGGAAGAATGTTCCTTACATTGGTGTTCAGTGGGAAGAATGTTCCTTACATTGGTGTTCAGTGGGAAGAATGTTCCTTACATTGGTGATCAGTGAGAAGAAGGAGGAGGACACACCCTAGGAGCTCTCTGAGAGATCCAACCCTTTTCAAGCCTGGGCCTTGCCTGCTAGCTTGGCCCAGGAATAATGCCTGATCCTGGGGGAGGCCCCGGGACGGATCCCCCTGATGATACGGGGCCTAGTGAGGAGGAGGTGGAGGATCTGTCTGTAGGTCCAGGCCCTGCTGTGGATGCAAATGTCTTCAGTCAGAAGAGCATTGATCGTTTTAGGGCGATTGGAAGAGCTGAAGAAAAACTTAAAATTTTGAAGGCTGAACACAAATCCTTCAAAATCAAGTACTTCCAGGCCTGGAGTAAAAATCGTTTGGCCATGAAGCCTGAGTTGCAGGAATTGGAGGAAAAGGTAAAGGAACAATCTTTATTATTGGAAAAGCTGAAAGATAAAAGTGGAGCGTTTAAAGAAAAGTTTGATAATGAGAGGAGATTTGCCAGCCAGACAGCAAGTTCCAGGGACCAGCAACAGCCTCAGATAATGGATGACGCGGGTCCATCTGCCTCTGCACCTCTCCCTCCATGTCAGGGCATGGAATCGCCAATGGCAACCAGCCAGGGGGTTGAGAGTGGGCATGGCACCCTGAAATGTATCCAGGAGATGGAGTCACCCCTGAGAGCAAACAAGCCTGCTTTTACAGAAGTCCCTGAAGCCAAGCCAGTACAGGTGGAGAAATCTCAGCACACCTCGCTGCCTTCCAACATGTCTGCCCAACCTGCTGTGGTGGACGGTGTCCTGACTAAGGAGCAGAAAGGGACGGCCTTGTGCAAAGTGCTGCCTGGAGTTTCTGCTGGGACCTGTAGTTCCTCTGTACAAGGTATGCCTGTTACCAGCAATGAGATTGCCTCACCTGAGCCTCCCTGTGGTGGGGGAGGGGATCAGCATATTGCACCATGTGCAGTGGAAGAAGCAATGGAGGTTTCACCTGTTGCAGTGTCAGAACAGCCTGCACTATCCCCTGATGACAACCCTGTCCTGACAGAAGAGAACCGACCAGCTGAAGCTTCTACAAGCACAGCAGTGGGAACTGACACTGCTGGGAAGACTGCAGGAACTGTGAATATTCCAGCAAGTACTAAGAATGACAGTAATGATAAAACAATGGATGTGGTGGGTGGTGAAGGGGTTAATACTGCTGGGAAAAATAAAAATGACATTCCTCCCCCTGCTCAGCAGAGAAAAGACTCACCGATTGTTCAGACCAAATCTGTGCAATCGATATCTGCTGCAAATGTGTCAGATGGTTCAAAACAAACCAATGTTTTATCTGCTGGGAGTTACGCGTCGGTTTTGGGGAATCGCACCAAGGAGGGTGGGGGGAATGGTGCAAATGTTGGTGGTCACAATTTGGGGGGTTTTAGTGGTGGGATGGTTGGTGGGTACAAGAGAAGAAATGTGGTCCAGTTGAAGTGGGAGGGGGAGGGGACCCCACCAGTAAGGGGGAGGGTGGCAGAGTTGATCCTGGAAATGGGGTTCAAAGTCGCAGACATTTTTGCTTTGATTTGTCCCGTCGGGAGTTGGGAATTTGATTTATCCTTTGTAAAACCTGAGGGTCTGGATTTATTTTGGGAACGTTTTAGGGGGCGCAGGGACCTTCCGCAGTGGAATGGTTGGATGCCAAAGGTGGTTTCCAGGCAGCCTCTAATAAAATCAGTGACGATCCTTGTGCGTAACGAATCCATCCCAGAGGCTGATTTGGTAGTATGGTTACGCCGCTATGGTGAAGTCCTCGCTCCACTGCGGAAGGTCCTTGATCAGCATGGGATATGGACAGGGGCCTGGACAGTGTCACTAAAATTGGGGGTGCAGGGAAATGTTGTTCAACATCTGCCCTGTTCAGCCTTTCTGGGGAGGGATAGGCTGACCATTTTTTACCAGGGTCAGCCTAAGGTGTGCAATAAATGTGGTGACAAGGGCCATTTTGCCTCCACCTGCACCCGCAAGAAATGTTCTTTGTGCCAGGAGCTGGGCCATTTGGCTAAAGACTGTACCGACATTCGGTGCAATTTGTGCCAAAAGCTTGGTCACCCCTACAGTCAATGCCCGGAGGCATTACATAACCTGCCAGGGTTGGAGGCTGAGCTGCAGAGGCTGGATAAGGAGGATGAGGCCACTGAAACTCTTGTTGTCCCTCCTGTGTCTGTGACACCTGTTTCTGTTCCCCCTAGTGATGTGGTCCCTGAGTCTGTCCCTTCTGTGTCTGTGGCATCTGTTTCTGTCCCCCCTAGTGATGTGGTCCCTGAGTCTGTTCCTTCTGTGTCTGTGACATCTGTTTCTGTTCCCCCTAGTGATGTGGTCCCTAAATCTGTCCCTCCTGTCCCTAATCCATCTATTCGTAGATCCTCCAGACTGGCGGAGGCTGCTGGGGGGGCAGGTTTAGCGGATCTTCCCACTCAGCCTCCAGTCCCTGCCCCTCGGCAGCGCAAGCGTGGTCAGGGGAATGTGGGGGTGCTGGATGGGGGTGGGGCTGATGGAGGGGTGTCCATACCCCATGTCTCACATTCCATTGATGGGGATTCGGATGAGGAGGGGTGGGAGAAGATTAGGAGGAGGAAAAAAATGAAGAGAAAGACAAGAAAACCAGTCGTCTCTTCCTCAGAGTCGGATCCAAGAGGGGTTCCCCTTGGTAACACCTTTAATGTGTTGTCAGGTGAAAAGATGTCTTTGTCTTCCTCTTTTTCATCTATGGATGAGTCACGTTGTTTGAAGAGAGCGGTTTCTGGTGATGAGAGTGTGGTGAAGGTCAAGAAACGACTACCCCAATCATCCTGATGGCAGTTCCCCCTCCGATAAAGGTGGCGACCATTAATGTCGCCAGCATTAAATCTGCAAGAGCTCATGATATGGCCTTATTTTTGCTCAGCGAGTTTGATGCTGAGATTTTATTTTTGCAAGAGACCTGGCTTCATACTTTGGCCGATGTCCATCTGGCAAAAAGGGAGTGGAGATGCGGTCCCTCCTTTTGGTCTCTTGCGGCTGAGCCCTGCAGCGGAGTTGCGGTACTTTTTGAAACCGATATGGTAACGTGCCGGCGGGTAATTGAGGTAGAAATAGGTGGATGCATGGTGTTGGACGTTTCTTAGAAGGGCTGCATGCATAATGGGTGCGGGTTTGTTTCTTGACCTTGCAGGTTTGTCTGGTGTAGTGGTGTGAGTTTGTATTAAGATTTATTTTCCTGGTGATTACATGATTTTTGCTTTGCTGTAAAGTCTTTTGTTTGAGAGCAGATTTGCTATATTTATTTTCATTTATGTAAATATGTGTATATTTATGTATATCTTATAGTGATTTTATGCTTTTTGTTTGCAAGACTTTTAATAAACAAAATTGGGAAGAATGTTCCTTACATTGGTGATCAGTGGGAAGAATGCTCCTTACATTGGTGATCAGTGGGAAGAATGTTCCTTACATTGGTGATCAGTGGGAAGAATGTTCCTTACATTGGTGATCAGTGGGAAGAATGAAGATTTTAATGCCAAGTTAAAGTGCATAGATTAGAATGTAAGACCTAATTTATTCCTTCCCTTACAAGGTTGTCATCTTGTTAATCTTCCTCTTAAACCGCCTTGTTTGCCCTTTACAAATCGTGAGTATAAAAGAGTAAAAGTAGTGCACACAATACTTTGAATTTTGCATTTTATTTATTATATGGTTATTTACATTTTTGTTTTGCTGTTCAAAATTAATATAAGCTGTTGCTTGGGCACTGTGCCACATGAGTGTAGTAATGTGTTGTTCAATGGCATTAGTTCATTTTTTTTTTTTGGAGGGGGGGGCCCCATACAACATTTTGCTATGGGGCCCTGTGATTTCTAGTTACGCCCCTGGGTCCATCTTACAGTATATGAGGGTGAATCATAGAAAAAGGAACAAGTGATGTTCACTGATTGTCCAACTTCCACCGTCACGAGTTCCTGTTGTGTGATGTTCAGAATTGTCTTGCCATCTAATGTGAATAAAAATAAAAAGTGATGTACGGGTTACACACAGTCAGAGCATTTTATTCACAAACTGAAAAAGCCAGATAGTTTTTATTTATTTTTTCCTTTCCTCTCTAGATTTGTTCCTAAGGAGAACATTAGACATCATCTGTTATCTTCAGTTTTTGTAGGAATGCATGAAAAGATATCCAAAAAGGGACAACTGAGCTTAAAAGATAAAACTCATACCTCCCAACTTTTTGAGATAGGAATAAGCGATTCCTATTAGCAAAAGTATGTAGGCATAAGACACTCCCCCCACCACGCCTACTTAACCACTTTACCCCCGGACCATATTGCTGCCCAAAGACCAGAGCACTTTTTGCGATTCGGGACTGCGCCGCTTTAACCTGGGATAAGTGAGTGTTATTTCCTATATATATATATATATATATATATATATATATATATATATATATACAGTTGTGTTCAAAATTATTCAACCCCCCAATGCTGTAAAGGGTTTTAGGGAATTTAGTGTACATTTGTAATTGTATTCAGAATGAAATCCTACAAGGACTTCTTAAAGAAGCATATGCAACTAAAATGACATCAATCGGTTTTGTAATACAGTAGTAAATATTTATTTTGTGAATTCTTCATTTACACAATTATTCAACCCCTTAAAGACTACCACTCTGAGGAACAGAGGTTCATTGAAGTTCAATTTCAATCAGGTATTGAAAACACCTGTGGATGTCAGGGAGCAGCAATAAAGCCTAATAAGCATTAATTAGGCAGCTTTAAAATGACTGTGATACTCAGCTCCTTCTAGACATTTACTGGTGTGGTTACAAACATGGTGAGGTCAAGGGAATGGTCCAGGAAGACAAGAGAAGAGGTGATTACTCTTCACAGGAAGGGCAATGGCTATAAGAAGATTGCAAAGATGTTAAACATACCAAAAGACACCATAGGAAGCATCATTCACAAATTCAAGGCAAAGGGCACTGTTGAAACGCTACCTGGTCGTGGCAGAAAGAAGATGCTGACTTCGACTGCTGTGCGCTACCTGAAGCGTAGAGTGGAGAAAAGTCCCCGTGTGACTGCTGAGGAACTGAGAAAATATTTGTCAGATGTGGGTACTGAAGTTTCTGCTCACACAATACGGCGCACACTGCGTAATGAAGGCCTCCATGCCAGAACTCCCAGGCGCACCCCCTTGCTGTCTCTAAAGAATAAGAAGAGTCGACTGCAGTATGCCAAAAGTCATGTGGACAAACCACAGAAGTTTTGGGATTGTGTTCTGTGGACTGATGAAACTGTTTGGGCCCATGGATCAACGCTATGTTTGGAGGAGGAAGAACAAGGCCTATGATGAAAAGAACACCTTGCCTACTGTGAAGCATGGCGGGGGTTCAATCATGCTTTGTGGCTGTTTTGCTTCTGCAGGTACAGGGAAGCTTCAGCGTGTGCAAGGTACCATGAATTCTCTTCAGTACCAGGAGATAGTGGATAACAATGTGATGCAGTCCGTCACAAACCTGAGGCTTGGGAGACGTTGGACCTTTCAGCAGGACAATGATCCCAAGCATACCTCCAAGTCCACTAGAGCATGGTTGCAGATTAAAGGCTGGAACATTTTGGAGTGGCCATCGCAGTCACCAGACTTAAATCCGATTGAGAACCTCTGGTGGGACTTAAAGAAAGCAGTTGCAGTGCGCAAGCCTAAGAATGTGACTGAACTGGAGGCTTTTGCCCATGACGAACGGGCGAAGATACCCGTAGATCGCTGCAAGACACTTGTCTCAAGCTATGCTTCAAGTTTAAAAGCTGTTCTAACTGTAAAAGGATGTTGTACTAAGTACTAAGATTGAATGTCACTTGGGGGTTGAATAAAACTGATAATGATGTAAGCACAGAAAAGACATTTGTGGTTATTTTATTATAAATGTTATGTTATATTTATCTGACCTACACGTGCCTCTTTGATTTAATTGTAAGCAGGATGACTGAATGATCAAAATCAATGTCAAACTGGCCAAAACAATCAATTTCAGTGGGGGGTTGAATAATTTTGAACACAACTGTATATATAATATATAAGAAATGTATACACTGAGTGCTTTTCCCCAAGTCCCCTTTCACACTGGGAAGTTTTTCATGCGCTTTTGGGATAAAAATTCCCAAAACGTCTCCCCTGTAGTGTAAATGTGAAAGCCCGAGTACTTTCACACTGAGGCGATGCGCTGGCAGGACGTTAAAAATTTTCCTGCAAGCAGCATCTTTGGAGTGGTGCCCATTGAAATGTAACGGCACTTTGCGGGTTGTTTTATCACTTTTTCAGACACTAGCGGGGGTTAAAAGCGCCCCACTATCGGCCGAATTCCTCCACAAAAATTACGGTAAAGCGCCTTACATTGGTGATCAGTGGGAAGAATTCCCCTTACATTGGTGATCAGTGGGAAGAATGTTCCTTACATTGGTGATCAGTGGAAGAATGTCCCTTACATTGGTGATCAGTGGGAAGAATTCCCCTTACATTGGTGATCAGTGAGAAGAATGTCCCTTACATTGGTGATCAGTGGAAGAATGTTCCTTACATTGGTGATCAGTGAGAAGAATGTCCCTTACATTGGTGATCAGTGAGAAGAATGCCCTTCACCTTGGTGATCAGTGGGAAGAATGTTCCTTACATTGGTGATCAGTGAGAAGAATGTCCCTTACATTGGTGATCAGTGAGAAGAATGTCCCTTACATTGGTGATCAGTGAGAAGAATGTCCCTTACATTGGTGATCAGTGAGAAGAATGTTCCTTACATTGGTGATCAGTGCGAAGAATGTTCCTTACATTGGTGATCAGTGAGAAGAATGTTCCTTACATTGGTGATCAGTGAGAAGAATGTCCCTTACATTGGTGATCAGTGAGAAGAATGTCCCTTACATTGGTGATCAGTGGGAAGAATGCTCCTTACATTGGTGATCAGTGAGAAGAATGCTCCTTACATTGGTGATCAGTGGGAAGAATGTTCCTTACATTGGTGATCAGTGAGAAGAATGTTCCTTGCATTGGTGATCAGTGGGAAGAATGTTCCTTACATTGGTGATCAGTGGGAAGAATGTCCCTTACATTGGTGATCAGTGGGAAGAATGTCCCTTACATTGGTGATCAGTGGGAAGAATGTTCCTTACATTGGTGATCAGTGGGAAGAATGCTCCTTACATTGGTGATCAGTGGGAAGAATGTTCCTTACATTGGTGATCAGTGGGAAGAATGCTCCTTACATTGGTGATCAGTGGGAAGAATGTTCCTTACATTGGTGATCAGTGGGAAGAATGCTCCTTACATTGGTGATCAGTGGGAAGAATGTTCCTTACATTGGTGTTCAGTGGGAAGAATGTTCCTTACATTGGTGTTCAGTGGGAAGAATGTTCCTTACATTGGTGATCAGTGAGAAGAAGGAGGAGGACACACCCTAGGAGCTCTCTGAGAGATCCAACCCTTTTCAAGCCTGGGCCTTGCCTGCTAGCTTGGCCCAGGAATAATGCCTGATCCTGGGGGAGGCCCCGGGACGGATCCCCCTGATGATACGGGGCCTAGTGAGGAGGAGGTGGAGGATCTGTCTGTAGGTCCAGGCCCTGCTGTGGATGCAAATGTCTTCAGTCAGAAGAGCATTGATCGTTTTAGGGCGATTGGAAGAGCTGAAGAAAAACTTAAAATTTTGAAGGCTGAACACAAATCCTTCAAAATCAAGTACTTCCAGGCCTGGAGTAAAAATCGTTTGGCCATGAAGCCTGAGTTGCAGGAATTGGAGGAAAAGGTAAAGGAACAATCTTTATTATTGGAAAAGCTGAAAGATAAAAGTGGAGCGTTTAAAGAAAAGTTTGATAATGAGAGGAGATTTGCCAGCCAGACAGCAAGTTCCAGGGACCAGCAACAGCCTCAGATAATGGATGACGCGGGTCCATCTGCCTCTGCACCTCTCCCTCCATGTCAGGGCATGGAATCGCCAATGGCAACCAGCCAGGGGGTTGAGAGTGGGCATGGCACCCTGAAATGTATCCAGGAGATGGAGTCACCCCTGAGAGCAAACAAGCCTGCTTTTACAGAAGTCCCTGAAGCCAAGCCAGTACAGGTGGAGAAATCTCAGCACACCTCGCTGCCTTCCAACATGTCTGCCCAACCTGCTGTGGTGGACGGTGTCCTGACTAAGGAGCAGAAAGGGACGGCCTTGTGCAAAGTGCTGCCTGGAGTTTCTGCTGGGACCTGTAGTTCCTCTGTACAAGGTATGCCTGTTACCAGCAATGAGATTGCCTCACCTGAGCCTCCCTGTGGTGGGGGAGGGGATCAGCATATTGCACCATGTGCAGTGGAAGAAGCAATGGAGGTTTCACCTGTTGCAGTGTCAGAACAGCCTGCACTATCCCCTGATGACAACCCTGTCCTGACAGAAGAGAACCGACCAGCTGAAGCTTCTACAAGCACAGCAGTGGGAACTGACACTGCTGGGAAGACTGCAGGAACTGTGAATATTCCAGCAAGTACTAAGAATGACAGTAATGATAAAACAATGGATGTGGTGGGTGGTGAAGGGGTTAATACTGCTGGGAAAAATAAAAATGACATTCCTCCCCCTGCTCAGCAGAGAAAAGACTCACCGATTGTTCAGACCAAATCTGTGCAATCGATATCTGCTGCAAATGTGTCAGATGGTTCAAAACAAACCAATGTTTTATCTGCTGGGAGTTACGCGTCGGTTTTGGGGAATCGCACCAAGGAGGGTGGGGGGAATGGTGCAAATGTTGGTGGTCACAATTTGGGGGGTTTTAGTGGTGGGATGGTTGGTGGGTACAAGAGAAGAAATGTGGTCCAGTTGAAGTGGGAGGGGGAGGGGACCCCACCAGTAAGGGGGAGGGTGGCAGAGTTGATCCTGGAAATGGGGTTCAAAGTCGCAGACATTTTTGCTTTGATTTGTCCCGTCGGGAGTTGGGAATTTGATTTATCCTTTGTAAAACCTGAGGGTCTGGATTTATTTTGGGAACGTTTTAGGGGGCGCAGGGACCTTCCGCAGTGGAATGGTTGGATGCCAAAGGTGGTTTCCAGGCAGCCTCTAATAAAATCAGTGACGATCCTTGTGCGTAACGAATCCATCCCAGAGGCTGATTTGGTAGTATGGTTACGCCGCTATGGTGAAGTCCTCGCTCCACTGCGGAAGGTCCTTGATCAGCATGGGATATGGACAGGGGCCTGGACAGTGTCACTAAAATTGGGGGTGCAGGGAAATGTTGTTCAACATCTGCCCTGTTCAGCCTTTCTGGGGAGGGATAGGCTGACCATTTTTTACCAGGGTCAGCCTAAGGTGTGCAATAAATGTGGTGACAAGGGCCATTTTGCCTCCACCTGCACCCGCAAGAAATGTTCTTTGTGCCAGGAGCTGGGCCATTTGGCTAAAGACTGTACCGACATTCGGTGCAATTTGTGCCAAAAGCTTGGTCACCCCTACAGTCAATGCCCGGAGGCATTACATAACCTGCCAGGGTTGGAGGCTGAGCTGCAGAGGCTGGATAAGGAGGATGAGGCCACTGAAACTCTTGTTGTCCCTCCTGTGTCTGTGACACCTGTTTCTGTTCCCCCTAGTGATGTGGTCCCTGAGTCTGTCCCTTCTGTGTCTGTGGCATCTGTTTCTGTCCCCCCTAGTGATGTGGTCCCTGAGTCTGTTCCTTCTGTGTCTGTGACATCTGTTTCTGTTCCCCCTAGTGATGTGGTCCCTAAATCTGTCCCTCCTGTCCCTAATCCATCTATTCGTAGATCCTCCAGACTGGCGGAGGCTGCTGGGGGGGCAGGTTTAGCGGATCTTCCCACTCAGCCTCCAGTCCCTGCCCCTCGGCAGCGCAAGCGTGGTCAGGGGAATGTGGGGGTGCTGGATGGGGGTGGGGCTGATGGAGGGGTGTCCATACCCCATGTCTCACATTCCATTGATGGGGATTCGGATGAGGAGGGGTGGGAGAAGATTAGGAGGAGGAAAAAAATGAAGAGAAAGACAAGAAAACCAGTCGTCTCTTCCTCAGAGTCGGATCCAAGAGGGGTTCCCCTTGGTAACACCTTTAATGTGTTGTCAGGTGAAAAGATGTCTTTGTCTTCCTCTTTTTCATCTATGGATGAGTCACGTTGTTTGAAGAGAGCGGTTTCTGGTGATGAGAGTGTGGTGAAGGTCAAGAAACGACTACCCCAATCATCCTGATGGCAGTTCCCCCTCCGATAAAGGTGGCGACCATTAATGTCGCCAGCATTAAATCTGCAAGAGCTCATGATATGGCCTTATTTTTGCTCAGCGAGTTTGATGCTGAGATTTTATTTTTGCAAGAGACCTGGCTTCATACTTTGGCCGATGTCCATCTGGCAAAAAGGGAGTGGAGATGCGGTCCCTCCTTTTGGTCTCTTGCGGCTGAGCCCTGCAGCGGAGTTGCGGTACTTTTTGAAACCGATATGGTAACGTGCCGGCGGGTAATTGAGGTAGAAATAGGTGGATGCATGGTGTTGGACGTTTCTTAGAAGGGCTGCATGCATAATGGGTGCGGGTTTGTTTCTTGACCTTGCAGGTTTGTCTGGTGTAGTGGTGTGAGTTTGTATTAAGATTTATTTTCCTGGTGATTACATGATTTTTGCTTTGCTGTAAAGTCTTTTGTTTGAGAGCAGATTTGCTATATTTATTTTCATTTATGTAAATATGTGTATATTTATGTATATCTTATAGTGATTTTATGCTTTTTGTTTGCAAGACTTTTAATAAACAAAATTGGGAAGAATGTTCCTTACATTGGTGATCAGTGGGAAGAATGCTCCTTACATTGGTGATCAGTGGGAAGAATGTTCCTTACATTGGTGATCAGTGGGAAGAATGTTCCTTACATTGGTGATCAGTGGGAAGAATGAAGATTTTAATGCCAAGTTAAAGTGCATAGATTAGAATGTAAGACCTAATTTATTCCTTCCCTTACAAGGTTGTCATCTTGTTAATCTTCCTCTTAAACCGCCTTGTTTGCCCTTTACAAATCGTGAGTATAAAAGAGTAAAAGTAGTGCACACAATACTTTGAATTTTGCATTTTATTTATTATATGGTTATTTACATTTTTGTTTTGCTGTTCAAAATTAATATAAGCTGTTGCTTGGGCACTGTGCCACATGAGTGTAGTAATGTGTTGTTCAATGGCATTAGTTCATTTTTTTTTTTTGGAGGGGGGGGCCCCATACAACATTTTGCTATGGGGCCCTGTGATTTCTAGTTACGCCCCTGGGTCCATCTTACAGTATATGAGGGTGAATCATAGAAAAAGGAACAAGTGATGTTCACTGATTGTCCAACTTCCACCGTCACGAGTTCCTGTTGTGTGATGTTCAGAATTGTCTTGCCATCTAATGTGAATAAAAATAAAAAGTGATGTACGGGTTACACACAGTCAGAGCATTTTATTCACAAACTGAAAAAGCCAGATAGTTTTTATTTATTTTTTCCTTTCCTCTCTAGATTTGTTCCTAAGGAGAACATTAGACATCATCTGTTATCTTCAGTTTTTGTAGGAATGCATGAAAAGATATCCAAAAAGGGACAACTGAGCTTAAAAGATAAAACTCATACCTCCCAACTTTTTGAGATAGGAATAAGCGATTCCTATTAGCAAAAGTATGTAGGCATAAGACACTCCCCCCACCACGCCTACTTAACCACTTTACCCCCGGACCATATTGCTGCCCAAAGACCAGAGCACTTTTTGCGATTCGGGACTGCGCCGCTTTAACTGACAATTGCGCGGTCGTGCGACGTGGCTCCCAAACAAAATTGGCGTCCTTTTTTCCCCACAAATAGAGCTTTCTTTTGGTGGTATTTGATCACCTCTGCGGTTTTTATCAAAAATAGAGCGACAATTTTGAAAAAAATGAATATTTTTTACTTTTTGCTGTAATAAATATCCCCCAAAAATATATAAAAAAAAAATTTTTTCCTCAGTTTAGGCCGATACGTATTCTTCTACATATTTTTCGTAAAAAAAAAACGCAATAAGCGTTTATTGATTGGTTTGCGCAAAAGTTATAGCATTTACAAAATAGGGGATAGTTTTATGGCATTTTTATTAATATATTTTTTTTACTAGTAATGGCGGCGATCAGCGATTTTTTTTATCGGTACTGCGACATTATGGCGGACACTTCGGACACTTTTGACACATTTTTGGGACCATTGGCATTTTTATAGCGATCAGTGCTATAAAAATGCATTGGATTACTATAAAAATGCCACTGGCAGTGAAGGGGTTAACACTAGGGGCGGGGAAGGGGTTAAGTATGTTCCCTGGGTGTGTTCTTACTGTGGGGGGGGGGGGGGAGGGGGTGGCCTCACTAGGGGAAACACTGATCCTCGGTTCATACATTGTATGAACAGAAGATCAGCATTTCCCCCGCTGACAGGACCGAGAACTGTGTGTTTACACACACAGCTCCCGGTCCCCGCTCTGTAACGAGCAATCGCGGGTGCCCGGCGGCGATCGAGCCCGCCGGGCACACGCACAGGAGCGGGGGGCGTGCGCGCCTCCGGCTGTGCGCACGCGCCCCTAGTGGCCACTCGAAAACCGGACGTATAGCTACGGGCTCTCGCCCAGGAGAGCCGACCTGCCGCCGTATAATGACGGTGGCTGGTCGGCTAGTAGTTAAATTTGTGCTTTTTTTTTTTGCCACTACTATTCCTTTATATTGGCTTCTGAAATTTACAGATGCAGCCATTTAGAAATTGGATGAAAGGTTTAGCACTGGGAAACACTTTTTGAAGGATAAATAGTGCATTTTATATACAACTATACTTAATAAATAAGGGACAGATGAGGAGGACAGAGGGACTTTGTTCCAAATCAGGGACAGTCCCTCGAAATCAGGGACAGTTGGGAGCTATGTGAAAGTGAAAACAAATCCCAAATGTTGGATTGTCACCAGAACAGGAATAGAGGGGAAATCTTCCAATCCAAAAAAAAGATTTCCTCTCACTTCTTGTTTGGCTATGGGACAGGAAGTGAAGGGAAATCTCCCCAATGGGACACAGATGGCTAAAAAAAAAAAAAACAACCTAGGACATTTTGCCTATAGTTCTACTTTAACCCTTTCATGACTAAGTCTATTTCTGACATTTGGTGCTTACAAGTGTAGCACTACCCCCGGAGGAGCTGTTGGTTTGTTTTGGGTGGCACATTTACCTCGTGGCTCTCCGAATTCTTAGGGGTGTATGGTGCATATATTAATAGTAATGGAATGTCCACAAAAGGTGTCTTTTCTGTGCTCTTTATTACCCAGCCGGGTAAAAACAATAAACTGGTGATAAAAGGATAGAGTTGAAGGAAGATCGAGAACAGCAGATTCAGGCGTAGTATTTGGAACAGTCCTGCTCCCACATGTAACACTTTCCGTACCACTCCTGCCTGAGTGGGTTTAGCGTACCCGGACAGGCCTCTCTCACTGACCTGGCAGCCGGAGTATCACTCAAACCTTTTTAAGGACAAAGTCTCTGCCAGAGACCCTCCTGGAATGGACTCAGGGAGAAACCTCTGCCACAGGCCCTCACTGATTGCAAGTACAGAAGAAGAATTACGCCCGGATCTCCTTCTCATAGTTGCCCAGGTACCGATTGTCAGGTGATCAATTCTTCAGTGTCCGGCTACCTTGATCCCCGGTGGTTCGTCAAAATCCAGTTTGTTGCCAGCCTCTCATTGGTTCTCCTCAGACGGACTCCCCACTGAACAGCTATACCACTTGGGATCTTCAAGGATGGGAACCCAGTCGATCACAAATGTTCCGGACCAGCATGGTCCCGGAACCAGGAACACCACATGGCACGCATAAGCCCCGGCCAGGCAGGCCCTAACGCCAGGGCGCCGTGATGTGGTTACCCTAAAGGTGGGTGCCACAATGGACGAAGACCCAGACTCAATGGCGTCTGTCCCATAAGTACCCTCTCCCAGCATGCTCAGCGAGGACACTCCCTCCTGATTGGCTGCTGGAAAAGAACACCCAAGTCTCGACTCCACTGCTGCCACCTATCGTCCTGGGGTGGAACAACACCCCAGCAACAATAGAATGATCCCACAGCGCAGCCAGGCTGAAACAGAGAGCCTATTTTGAATTTGGATCAGAGTCATTAGCACTCTGATCTCCCTCTAAATTTCAATAGCACCGGTACTTGGAAGTAACCAGGCGCTACACAAGTTCAAATCCGTATTTTTTGCTAGAAAATTACTTAGAACCCCCAAACATTATATATATTTTTTAGCAGAGAATCTAGAGAATAAAATGGCGATTGTTACAATATTTTATGTCACACGGTATTTGTGCAGTGGTGTTTTAACCACTTAAGGACCTCCTAACGCCGATATACGTCAGCAGAATGGCACGGCTTGGCACGTACAGGTACGTTGCCCTTTAAGTGTCCAGCCGTGGGTCCGGAGCTCCGTGTCCGCGCCCGCTGGACCCACGGACCAGATCACCGCTGGTGTCCTGCGATCGGGTCACAGGAGCCGAAGAACGGGGAGAGGTGAGTGTAAACACACCTTCCCCGTTCTTCTCTGTGGCAGTGACACTGATTGTCTGTTCCCTGTTATTGGGAATGACGATCAGTGACGTCACACCTACAGCCACGCCCCCCTACAGTAAGAATCACTAACTTAGGGCACACTTAACCCCTTAGCGCCCCCTAGTGTTTAACCCCTTCACTGCCATTGTCATTTTCACAGTAAACAGTGCATTTTTATAGCACTTTTCGCTGTCAAAATGACAATGTTCCAAAATTGTTTTAAAAGTGTCCAATGTGTCCGCCATAATGTCGTAGTCAAGAAAAAAAAAATCGCTGATCGCCGCCATTACTAGTAAAAAAAAAAATATATATATTAATAAATATTGCCATAAAACTATCCCCCATTTTGTAAACGCTATAACTTTTGCGCAAACCAATCAATATACGCTTATTGCCATTTTTTAGCAAAAATAAGTAGAAGAATACGTATCGGCCTAAACTGAGAAAAAAAAAAGTAAAAAATATTGTTTTTTTTTCAAAATTGTCGCTCTATTTTTGTTTATAGCGCAAAATATAAAAACCGAAGAGGTGATCAAATACCACCAAAAGAAAGCTCTATTTGTGGGAAAAAAAGGACGCCAATTTTGTTTGGGGGGCCAGGTCCTTTACCTGCATAATGGTCCGGGTCTTAAGTGTTTTTTAAACGCAACTTTTTGGGAAAAAGACACTTTCATGAATAAAAAAAAAATGAAAAAATAAAGTTAGCCCAATTTTTTTGTAGAATGTGAAAGATGATGCTACGTCGAGTAAATAGATACCAAACATGTCACACTTTATAACTGCACGCACTCGTGGAATGGCGACAAACTACGGTACCTAAAAATTTCCATAGGCAACATTTTAAATTTGTTTTACGGTTACCAGGTTAGATTTACAGAGGAGGTCTACAGCTAGAATTATTGCTCTCGCTCTGACGATCGTGGCGATGCCTCACATGTGTGATTTGAACACCGTTTACATATGCAGGTGCAACTTCGGTATGCGTTTTCTTTGCTGCGTGAGCTCGCGGGCACGAGGACGCTTAAAAAAAAAAAAAATCTTATTTATTTTATTTATTTTTATAATATACAATTGTGTTTTAAAAAAAAAAAAAAAAAGATCACTTTTATTGCTGTGGTGACAGGTACTCTTTATGGAGAGATCGGTGGTCTAAAAGACCCAGACCCCCAATCCCTCCTTTGCGCTTCAAAGTATTCAGATCGCCAAAAACAGCGATTCTGAATACTGTGTATTTTTTTTAAAACCGGCACCATTGGCAGCCGAGTAACCCGGGAGTGACGTTATGATGTTGTTTCCGTGTTTATACTGAAGAGACTGAATCTAAGCCGTTTGCACGGTAGGCCTGGTAAGAGCAGCGGAGGCGACGGGAGGGGGGGATGTCGGGGGGGGATGTCGGGGGGGGATGTCCCCTCCCGCTCCTCCGGGATAACAACCGAGCAGCTTTTAGCCGCATCGGTTGTTATCCCTGGAAAGCCCAAAAAATTATACCGGGATGATGCCTGCAGCTGCGGGTATTATCCCGGTATAACCACCGAAAGCCGAGTAAGCATATGCGCGTACGCTCAGCAGCAAAGGGTTAACTGAATAGAAGAAATGATGAAGAAATGAAGACCATACCTCCCAACTTTTTGAGATGGGAATGAGGGATAGCTAGAGTATGCAGGCAGAGGACACAACCCTTGCCACGCCCCCTGTGGCCCCGTACACACGGTCGGACAAAACCGATGAGAATGGTCCGACGGACCGTTTTTCATCAGTTCACCGCTGAAGTGGTCTGATGGGCGTGCACACCATCAGTTCAAAAACCGATCGGGTCAGAACGCAGTGACGTAAAACACACGACGTGCTGAATAAAACGAAGTTCAATGCTTCCAAGCATGCGTCGACTTGATTCTGAGCATGCGCGGGTTTTGAACCGATGCTTTTCTGTACTAACCATGGGTTTGGTCCGATGGGGCAGCGGTCCATCGGTTCGGTTTTGAAGCATGTTTTAACATTTTGGACTGAAGGACAACAGACCGATGGGCTATACACATGGAGGTAGATTCAGGTAGGGCTGCGCACTCTTACGGAGGCGCAGCGTTCCGTTTTTACGCTACGCCTCCGTAAATTACTTGCGCTACGCTTCATTCACGAAGAAGTAGCTCCGTAATTTGCGGGGGCGTTCCGTAAAAGTGGCCGGCGTAAGCGCGTAATTTAAATGATCCCGTAGGGGGCGTGGATCATTTAAATTAGGCGCGTTCCCGCGCCGAACGTAGTGCGCATGCTCCGTCGGGAAACTTTCCCAAAGTGCATTGCGGTAAATGACGTCGCAAGTGCGCGCGTACGGTTGTGAATCGGCGTGAGTATGCAATTTGCATACTCTAGGCTGACCACTACGGGAACGCCACCTAGCGGCCAGCGTAAGAATGCAGCCTACGATACGACGGCATAAGAGCCTTATGCCAGTCATATCTTAGGCTGCAGTCGGCGTATCGAGCTTTCTGAATACAGAAAGTCGATTCGCAGGCGCTACTTAGCAATTACGCTGCGTATCTATGGATACGCAGGCGTAATTGCTACCTGAATCTACCCCACGGTCGGTTTGGTCCGATGAAAATGAACTTCGGTTCATTCTCATCGGACCAAACCGACCGCGTGTACGGGGCCTTAAAGAAAGATTGTACAAAAAACAAGATTGATTAACCACTTCATTACTGGGCACTTAAACCCCCTTCCTGCCCAGACCAATTTTCAGCTTTCAGCGCTGACGCATTTTGAATGACAATTGTGCCGTCATACAACACTATACCCAAATTATATTTTTATCATTTTTTTCCCACAAATAGAGCTTTCTTTTGGTGGTATTTGATCACCTCTGCGATTTTTAATTTTTTGCGCTATAAACAAAAAAAGACAAAACATTTTGAAAAAAAACACTATTTTTTACTTTTTGTTATAATAATATCCCAATTTTTGTTAAAAAAAATTTTTTTTTCCTCGGTTTAGGCCGATACGTATTCTTTTACATAATTTTGTTAAAAAAAAAATCGCAATAAGCGTATATTGATTGGTTTGCGTAAAAGTTATAGCGCCTACAAAATAGGGGATAGATTTATGATTTTTTTTTTTTTTTATATATTTTTTTTTACGTCAGGCCTGCGATATTGCGGCGGACGTATCGGACACTTTTGACACTATTTTGGGACCATTCACATTTATACAGCGATTAGTGCTATAAAAATGCACTAATTACTGTATAAATGTGACTGGCAGGGAAGGGGTTAACACTAGGGGGTGAGGAAGGGGTTAAATGTATTCCCTGTGTGTGATTCTTACTGTGGGGGGAGGGGACTGACTGGGGGAGGTGACCGATGCTGTGTCCCTATGTACAAGGGGACACAGCATCGGTCTCCTCTCCCTGACAGGACGTGGAGCTCTGTGTTTACACACAAAGCTCCACGTCCCTGCTGTCACTGTCGATCGCGAGTACCTGGCGGACATGACATCGCGGCCGCCAGGCACGCGCATCAGCATCTCAGCGATGCGCCGGGGACAGTTTTTTCCCGCTGCGCGCCCCCAGTGGCGCACGTGGTAAATGCACATAAAAGGACGTCCAGGGACGTCCACCCGGCAGTTGAGAGCCGCGCTGTGGATGTCTTTAGTCTACAGCGCGGGTCTCAAGTGGTTAAACCCACAAGTGTTTTTATTACCACTATTATTCCTTTATATTGGCTTTTGGAATTTACAAATGCAGCAATTTAGAATTCAGATGGAAGGTTTAGCACTGGGAAACATTTTTGATAGATAAAAAGTACATTTTATATACATCTATATAGATCAGACCAAAATGAGGGACAAATGGGGAGGACTGAGGGACAAATGAGGGACATTGCTCCAAATCAGGGACAGTCCCTCGAAATTTGGGACAGTTGGGAGCTATGAAACATACTCAGAACTAAAGTCAATATTTAAGAATGCTGGTTGCCTGGCTGTCCCTGGCTTCAGTTCTTACTGACATGCTGCTCCAGAACAAGCATGCAGATCAGGAAAGGCAGAGTGAAGGCAAGAATAATCTTTAGGCCTCATGCACACTGGACGTTTTTGGACGTTTTTACAGCTGCAGTTTTTGGCGGTTAGTTTTTTTTTTATGGCACAGTGGTGGCAATTGATGGCTCAGTGGCTGCGTTTGATGGCATGACACAGTGGTGACAATTAATGGGCACAGTGGTGACAATTGATGGCACAGTGGCTGCGTTTGATGGCATGGCACAGTGGCTACGTTTGATGGCACAGTGGCTGCGTTTGGCATGGCACAGTGGTGACAATTGATAGGCACAGTGGTGACAATTGATAGCACAGTGGTGACAATTGATGGGTACATTAGCGATAAATGATGGCACAGTGGCTGCATTTGATGGCATGGCACAGTGGCGACAATTGATGGCATGGCACAGTGGCGACAATTGATGGCATGGCACAGTGGTGACAATTGATGGGCACAGTGGCTGCATTTGATGGGCACAGTGGCTGCGTTTGATGGGCACAGTGGCTGCGTTTGATGGGCACAGTGGCTGCGTTTGATGGGCACAGTGAGGCTGCAATTGTTTTGTTTTTTTCGTTTGTTTGCGCCCCCCCCCAAAGATTTTGAGCACCAGCCGCCACTGCTGTAGGTACTGTGAATATCTCCTAAACGTGCACGGTTTAGGAGATATTCCGAGTTCACACGGTCGATGACATCATCGGCGCATGCACTCCGAAGGTCCGGACTTTCAGAGTCTGTCTGTCATAGCCTTAACCAATGACAGACAGGCTGTATAGAAAATGTAATGCTTGTTTAAATGTCAGACAGGAGAAGTATGGCTATTCATTTGCGTATTCGTATAGCAAGGAACGAAAAAATGTTTGGACAGCCGCACTCCAAGAAAAACGTATTTTGTTGCCTTTATTAGTAAAATGGGATAAAAGCACTACAAGCCACAGCAAGTAAATAGGACACCCAAACTGACGCATTTCACACTAGTGCTTAAGCCCTGTACACACGATCGGTCCATCCAAATGAGAATGGTCCGAAGGACCGTTCTCATAGGTTAACCGATGAAGCTGACTGATGGTCTGATGTGCCTACACACCATCAGTTAAAAAAACGATCGAGACCAACGCGGTGACGTAAAAGACAACGACGTGCTGAGAAAAATGAAGTTCAATGCTTCCAAGCATGCGTTGACTTGATTCTGAGCATGCCCGGGTTTTTAACCGATGCTTTTGCGTACTAACCATCGTTTTGACATTTATCGGTTAGGCGTCCATCGGTTGAATTTTAAAGCAAGTTCTAAATTTTTGGACCGAAGGATAACTGACCGATGGGGTCCACACACGGTCGGTTTGGACCGATGAAACGGTCCTTCAGTCCGTTTTTATCTGTTTAGACTGAGCGTGTGTACGCGGCCTTAGTCATAGCTAAGACAAAGCACTAAGTACTAGTGCGAAACGCGTCAGTTGTGTGTCCTATTTCCTTGCTGTGGCTTGTAGTGCTTTTATCCCATTTTACTAATAAAGGCAACAAAATACGTTTTTCTTGGAGTGCGGCTGTCCAAACATTTTTTTCGTTCCTTGGAAGTCGGGATGACGCGCTGCCTCGACTGACTGCAGTGATGTCAGCGGACAGCGGACTTCAGACCACTCTCCGCTGAAAATGGTTCACAGGAGTGCAAAACGAATTGCACTCCTGTGACCCATAGGAGAAGCTCAGCCTAAAAAGCTCAGACTGGATTTCTCCTTTAAATATAAGATAGATCCTGAGATCTCTTTACAACTATCTCAGCTGACAAAAGCATCATAGGAGCAAACATTGAGGCTGAATCACATTTTTGCATTGCGATAGTAATGTGCATATTACCACAACACGCATTTTATAAAGCACAGCCCTACCCTTAATAGATATAAAACATAAATAAATAATTAAAGGAGAAGTACAGCCCAGCAGTGACAGATTGCGGCTTCACACCCGGGTGCCCACTACACATAAGCGAGCCGCTGTCTTTTGGGACCTGTGACGTGTCCCAGAAGACTGTGGGCAGGGAGGAGAACTTCAGCTCGGATCGGCTAGGTGATCCGAGCAGAAGTAAGAGCGGGTACCTGTCAAAACTAGGTACCCGCTCCCCCCCAAAAAAAACATTTAGACCCCTTTCACACTGAAGCGTTTTTACAGCGTTTTAGCATTAAAAATAGCGCTCTTAAAACGCTCATAAAATGCTCTCCATGCATCTCAATGGACCCTTTCACACTGAGTCCTGCAAGCAGCATCTTTGGCGCAGCTTTTGGGCGCTGAAAAAAACGCTCCAAAAACACCCCTCTCCATTGAAATGAATTGAAAGCGCTGTTAAAACACCTTACCCTTTCACACTGAGGCGTTGCACTGGCGGGGCGTTGAGAAAAGTCCTGCAAGCAGCATCTTTGGAGCAGCTTTTGGGCGCTGAAAAAAATCGCTCCAAAAACACCCCTCTCCATTGAAATGAATTGAAAGTGCTGTTAAAACACCTTACCCTTTCACACTGAGGCACTGCAAAAACGCCCTAAAACGTTAGGGTCTTAGCGGTGCTTTACCAGCACATTGGGATTGGAGATGAGGCTCGAAAAACGCTCGAACAACGCTGTAATAACGCTCGAATAACGCCCCAGTGTAAAAGGGGCCTTAAAGCAGAATGTCCCCTTTTAATGCCAAAAATTTAAATTTTGACACGCATACAAAAAAAAAAAATGAGCTCTACAGCAAAACAAAACATTTTTAGTGAATTACAAAGTTTGTTACTTGGAGATTCTTCCCATAACAGCACTTCCTGTTACAGGCTGACAACAGTAAGCTAACAATTACCAGCTTGTTAGCATCCAATGTGCCCCCCATAGGTTGGCTGATTGGCTACCAATTAGATCTACAGTAAATCCCCTACATACAAGCCTTCAAGTTGCGAACTTTCAAAGATACGAACATATGTTTGCACAGTTTTTTTTATTTAATCCAGCAGGCTGAACGAAAACAAACTGACAATTGCTGTACCAATACCACAAGCAATGTTCGTGCAGCAATCTCCCTCTGCTGTGCTATTGTGTTCTGACAGGGGGACTCCCCCACCCCCACCACAACACACTGATCAGCGCTGGCAGACTTTGGGGCTGATCCACAAAGAAATTACGCCGGCGTATCTATTGATACACCGCGTAATTTCAAATTTTGCGCGTCGTATCTTTGTTTTGTATCCTCAAAACAAGATACGACAGCATCTCGGCTAGATCCGACAGGCGTACGTCTTAGTTCGCCGTCGGATCTAAGCTGCAATTTTCCGGCGGCCGCTAGGTGGTGTTTCCGTCTAATTCCACGTCGAGTATGCAAATTAGCTATTTACGGCGATCCACGAACGTACGACCGGCCGGCGCATTTTGTTTACGTTGTTTGCGTTCGGCTTTTTCCGGCGTATAGTTAAAGCTGCTGTTATGAGGCGGACTCAATGTTAAGTATGGCCGGCGTTCCCACGTACAATTTTGAATTTTTTACGTTGTTTGCGTAAGTCGTTTGCGAATAGGGATTTGCATAGAATGACGTCACCGTCGTAAGCATTGGCTTGTTCCGGGTTAATTTCGAGCATGCGCACTGGGATACCCCCACGGACGGTGCATGCGCAGTTCAAAAAAACATTGTTTACGTCGGGACACGACGTATTAACATAAAACACGCCCCCATTACATCCATTTGAATTCCGCCGCCAAAGATTCACTACGCCGCCGTAACTTACGGCGCAAATTCATTGAGGATTCGAAAAAAAAAAGATAAGTTACGGCGGCGTAGTGTATCTTAGATACGCTGCGCCTGGCGCAAAGGTACGTGGATCTGCCACTTTGCCCTGGTTCGCACTGGGCTGCGGGAGTGAAGCTGTGCGAGTTCAGCTGAACTCGCACGATTTCACTCCCGCCGACAGTCCCGATTTCGGCCGCGATTTAAGAGACATCTGTGCAGGTTTCTGCACAGATGTCTATGTAAATCGCGGCTCGAAATCGCAAAAAGTAGTACAGGAACTACTTTTTGAAATCGGTGCAGCACCGCAGATGCGGCGTCGCACCGATTAGGACAGTGTCATTGCCAACAATTGCCGGCAAATGCCGCCGATTTGAGATGCGATTTCACATGTGAAATCGCATCTCAAATCAAAGGAAATCATACCCAGTGTGAACCTGGGCTTTATCTGCAAGCACAAGGGTGGATTTGATTTAAATTAAGTTGATTTAAATCATGATTTAAATCACTAGTAAAAAGGCTTGATTTAAATCATAATTTTTAAAGAGCAACTGTCATCTCTGTCCTGCAGCGGCTCCTCCGACGAACTGCTGTTGACTCAACAACAGTCCCGTTCACTTTAACCTCCCTGGCGGTATGATTCTTTCAGATTTTTGGTGCTGAAAGCGGTACAATTGTTTTGCATGGAAATTTGGCGTTTTATATTGTAGGCCTGTAATTCTTCGGAATAACTCACTAAAATCTGTCCAAACAAGAGTCTAGTAGACATCCTGTGTATGATAAAGTTTGAAACACAAAATCATAAATTATAATATAATAAATAACTATAAAAAATTATAACAAATAATTATATAATAATAATAATAAAAAATAGTACTTTCAGTGTTTGATGACGAATTTCCCCACAAATCGCTATCGCTCAATTCTGCAAGTGATTCTAATTTATTATCGCTGTTTTCTAGCTGCTGTAAAACCACTTTTGACATAAGGGACACTTTTTGGTTGCTATGGACAATCTACAGTTTGCAGGCAGAAAGAACAGTTTTTATAATATAAAAGTGCATGCAAGACACTGGACAGACCACTAGGGACAAAGGGGGTGTGTAATTATTTTATACAGTACTGTAATCTGTAAGATTACAGGATACTGTATGTGTATTGTGTTTTAGTTTTTTTGAATTTGGCGCCGATCTCCGCCCCCGTGCGTCGTCACGTCGCAGGGAACGGAGCTCAGCGGCACACGTGCACTGTGTGAATCGAGCCAGGAGACAGCTTGATCACACAGCGGGGAGACATTGCAGGATTCAGGGGACAAGGTAAGTAAACCCCGCCTGGATACTGCAATGCGATCCCGAGTCTAGCTTGGGGATACCGCTAATGGTACTGGATTTCCACCCTGAGCCAGAATCGGGAATACCGCCAGGGAGGTTAATGGGACAGCTGGTGATGTGGCAGTGACACAACAAGGTGAGGGATGTGGCGGCAGCAGGTGAGTGGATGCCCGCTAACAGGCGCTGCCATGATGGATCTGAAATGATAGGTGCTCTTTAACCACTTAACGACCGCCCACTGTATATGTATGTCGGTTTTTTAAAGATGGATATCTCGGTAACGGCAGCAGCTGCTGTCACAACCGAGATATCCATCTCTTCAGTGAGCGGTCCTGTAAACGATAACGGCGGTCTCTGCATCGGATTCGCCGCAAGATCGCCGTTATCGGTGGCGGGAGAGGGGCCCCCCCTCCCGCCGCTCTCCTGCGCCCTGCGATTGGGTCCTTCAGCCTGCTGTGTGGAGATGCGAGTGAGGACAAGATGGCCCCCACCCATCCCCATAGCATTGCTGGGCGGAAGTGACGTCAAATGTCAGTCCCGCCCATGCGTCTTAAAGAGACATTTTTTTGTTGTCATTTGAAAAAATTACAAAATTTCTATTTTAAATTTTTTTTGCATTTAAGTCTAAATATGAGATGTAAGGTCTTTTTGACCCCAGATCTCATATTTAAGAGGACTTGTCATGCTTTTTTCTATTACAAGGCATGTTTACATTCCTTGTAATAGAAATAAAAGCGATACATTTTTTTTTTTATTTCAGTGTAAAAAATTATAAAATAAATAAAAAGAAATAAGAAAACAAAAAAACATTTTTTTTAAAGCTCCCCGTCCCGACGAGCTCACGCGCAGAAGCGAGCGCATGCGCGAGTAGCGCCCACATATGAAAACGATGTTAAAACCACACATGTGAGGTATCGCCGTGATGGTTAGAGCGAGAGCGATAATTCTAGCCCTAGACCTCCTCTGTAGCTCAAAAAATGCAACCTATAGAATTTTTTAAACGTCGCCTATCGAGATTTTTAAGGGTAAAAGTTTGACAACCATGCCACGAGCGGGCGCAATTTTTAAGCGTGACATGTTGGGTATAATTTTACTAGGCGTAACATTATCTTTCACAATATATAAAAAAATTGGGCCAAATTTATTGTTGTCTTATTTTTTAATTCAAAAAAGTTAATTTTTTCCAAAAAAAATGCACTTGTAAGACCGCTGCGCAAATACGGTGTGACAAAAAGTATCGCAATGACCGCCATTTTATTCTCTAGGGTGTTAGAAAAAAATATCTATAATGTTTGGGGGTTTTAAGTAATTTTCTAGCAAAAAAAAACTGTTTTAGTCTTGTAAACACCAAATCTGAAAAACACCCAAGGTCCTTAAGTGGTTAAATGTAAGGACTCATTCTTGCTGGTAGTTAGAATCTTTAATAGTAAAAAAGGTGGGGGGGGGGTAATGGCACTTGCTGATTAATATATAGATATACCTAATGAATAAATATGATCAATAATAATACAATTTCTTCTGTGCAACTAATCTTGTGCAAGTATAGAAATGTGCCAATATCCAAATGTGCAAATGAGCAATCGTGAAAAATATGCAAATAACCAAACAGATGCAAGAAAATATAAAATATTTGTATTATTATTATTTGCATATTTTGCACAATTGTTTATTTGCATATTTTGCACAATTGCTCATTTGCACATTTGGATATTTGCACATTTCTATACTTGCACAAGATTAGTTGCACAGAAGAAATTGAATTATTATTGTTTTTACTGATCTTTTATATTTATTTATTAGGTATATTTATATATTAATCAGCAAGCACCATTACCCCCCCCCCCCTCCTTTTTACTATCATTTATTTTAGTGTGCGAACACTTTCTGTGTCGTGGCAGCTGCTATATGTGAGGCTAGGATTAGTTGTTACCCAAATCGGTGTGCGTATTAGTAACCCCCATTTCCCTAGAATCTTTAATATTTGCAAAAAAAATGAAGGTTTCCTATTTTGGAAAATAAGCTGTCAGGTTAGTAAAACAGCGATATCAGAACCGATTCAATCATAAAGTTTGAAGTGTACATTGATTTGTAAAACAATGGAATATTCCTGAACTTTGTTTTATCTGATGCTTACTGTGAAATTGTGTGAATGCGTCAATGCAGTGCTTGTTATCTCAGCTTGCAGAGCTTGGATTCATTGAATGAGTTCTCCAAAAATGTAAATATTGCAGAATATACAGCCTCATGCTACATAACTAAGCTCCATTTCAAGGTGAATAAGCTAAATTAGTAATGTATTTTAAATAGAAAACTATCTTAACCTCCCTGGCGGTATGATTATGTCAGGTTTTTGATGCTGAAAGCGGTACAATTGGAAATTTGACGCTTTATATTGTAGGCCTGTAATTCTTAGGAATAACTCACTTAAATCTGTCCAACCAAGAGTCTTGTAGACATCCCAGATAAAGTTTGATAAAGTTTGATAAAGTTTGAAATACAAAATCATTAATTATAATATAATAAATATCTATAAATAATTATAACAAATGATAATATAATAATAATAATAATAATAATAACAACAATTATCCAATAATGTAATCAAATAAAAAAACACAGAAATTTGCTCAGTTGCAGAATTGTCGCTGTCATTATTTTTAGTGTTTAATGACAAATTTTCCCACAAATCGCTGTCGCTCAATTCTGCAAGTGATTCTAATTTATTATCGCTGTTTTCTAGCTGCTCTAAAAGCACTTTTGACATAAAGGGACACTTTTTGGACAATCTACAGTTTCCAGGCAGAAAGAACAGTTTTTATTAGATAAAACTGCACGCAGAACACTGAACAAAGTACTAGGGACAAAGGGGGTTTGTAATTATTTGATACAGTACTGTAATCTTTAAGCTTACAGTATACTGTATGTGTATTGTGTTTTTATTTTATTTTTATTTGGCGCCGATGTCTGCCCCCGTGCGTCGCAACGTCACAGTGAACAGATTCGGGCACAGCTCGCTCACACAGTGGGGAGACATCGCAGGATCCAGGGGACAAGGCAAGTAACTCCCTGCCTGGATACTGCGATGCGATCCCCAGTCTCAGGGATACCGCTAATGATACTGAAATTTCAACCCAAGCCTAACTCGGGATTACCACCAGGGAGGTTAAGATAGATTTTTTTACTCCAAAAGTATATATATATATATATATATATATATATATATATATATATATATATATATATATATTTTTTTTTTATAATCCATAGATTTGTATCCACCCTGGCAGGCACTGATCTTTGTTGGACGTACGAACGGAACAGAACTCATTCATAAGTAGGGGACTTATTGTATCGGGGAGGCAGTATTTTGCCCAGCTGGAGGATTTGGGGTTTACGCACACTTTGAGGTACTATAGGTGGGTCCAGGTAGAGAACAAAGAACAATTAAGATAAAAAATACTGCGATGTTTCCACCATCCACCCATTAGATATATGAATTGAAAGAGATTCTGTTTGCTCTTCCCTGACAACACACAGATTAAAGTGACACCTAAAAAATTAAACACACTTCTAATTTAGCAAGGTTCAGTTTCTTCAAGTGTTCAAGGAAAATACCAGTATATGGTCATATTGTATTACCTGCTGTCAGCTGCAACATCAGATCTGTGATGAAGAAAATCTTCAGAATTGAGATCTTCATTTTGTCCGAATGTCCAAATGAATGTTCGAATGTCCAAATGAAGAACACTGACGGGTTTGTTTCAAGAAACAGCTCACTATGTTTATCTGTGACCGGATGCAAACCTACCTGCTGGTCTGTACTTTACTGTGCTTCTTCCTCCCCATCTTACAAACCCTTAAAGAGAAAGTAAACCCTCCTCTAGAAAAAAAACAGACAAAGGCATAATGAGCGAGTATGCATAGCGTACTCGCTCATTATGTAGTACTTACCTGAGATCGAAAGCCCCCGCAGCGGTCCTCGTTCGCTTCCTCCGACCCCGCCATCTCTCCCGGACTGACTTCCGGATATTGCGGCTCCAGCGCTGTGAGCCGCGATGATGTCACTCCCGCGCATGCGCACAGGAGGCGGCAGTGACGGCATGATCGCCTTCACTAACGGCACACTCACGTTGTCTACGGCGCTACCCCCCCTTCCGCCACGCTCCAGTGCCCTCCGCTGCTTACTGGAGCCATCGGTAGCGGCGGAGGTGATCAGGTCCTGTTAGGTATGGAGACAAGTGAGGGGAAGATGGCCCCCACCCATCTCCATACCATTGCAGGGCAGAAGCGATGTCAAAACACCACTTCCACCCATAGCTCTTAAAAATACATTTTTTTTTTTTTAAATTACATTTCATTTTTTTATTTATTTATTGCATTTTTGTGTAAATATGGGATCTGGGGACTTTTTGACCCCAGATCTCATATTTAAGAGGACCTGTCATGCTTTTTTTCTATTACAAGGGATTTTTACATTCCTTGTAATAGGAATAAAAGTGACTCAAATTTTTTTTATTAAAAGAACAGTGTAAAAATAAAAAATAAAAGGTAAAATAAATAAGAAAAAAAATAAAAATTGTAAACGTGCCCTGTCCCGACGAGCTTGCGTGCAGAGGCGATGGCATACGTGAACAGCGCCCGCATATGAAAATGGTGTTCAAACCAAGCATGTGAGGTATATCTCCGCGATCATTAGAGCGAGAGCAATAATTATAGCCCTATATCTCCTCTGTAACTCAAAATATGCAACCTGTAGAATTTTATGGAGATTTAAAGGGTAAAAGTTTGTCGCCATTCAACGAGCGGGCGCAATTTTGAAGCGTGACATGTTGGGTATCATTTTACTCGGCGTAACATTATCTTTCACAATATAAAAAACAATTAGGCTAACTTTACTGTTGTCTTATTCTTTTATAAAAGTGTATTTTTTCCCAAAAAAGTCCGCTTGTAAGTCGGCTGCTCAAATACGGTTGACAGAAAGTATTGAAATAAAAAAAAAAAAATATATGTTTGGGGGTTCTAAGTAATTTTCTAGCAAAAAAAAATGTCAGTACGGCTCTGTCAAAAGCGGCCGAACACCGGAATTTACGATCAGCTGTAGACGGCGCCACAATAGCCGACATTGTGCTACACACTCCCAATGCTTGTACAAGCTGCGTGTGAGGGGCGGATGCCTACAGAAGGGGATGTATTTTGTAATGATGGTCAGTGCTGCTAAGATTGAAATTGCTTGTGTTAGCTATCTAAATAGGCCCTGCAAACCCGCCCATCAACATTGAAATAGTTCAACTCACCATAATGCAGAATCAGTGGGAGCCCCGAGTGTGTGACTTGCCATCGTCGCCTGCCACACGTTGTGGATTGTCACTTGCCACGTCACCTGCTACAAGTTGCAGATTGTCACTTGCCACGTCACCTGCCACAAGTTGCGGATTGTCACTTGCCACGTCACCCGCCACACCTTGCGGATTGTCACTTTCCACATGTTGCGAATTGTCACTGGCCACGTCACCTGCCACAAGTTGCGGATTGCCACTTGCCACGTCATCTTCCACAAGTTGCGGATTGTCACTTGCCACGTCACCTGTGACAAGTTGCGGATTGTCACTTGCCCCATCACCTGCCACAAGTTGCAGATTCTCACTTGCTACATCACCTGCCACACCTTGTGGATTATCACGTTCCACGTCACCTGCCACACCTTGCAGATTGAGGGCAGACGTTACTGCAGGGTGGTGAGAGATGATGTCATCTCTCTGCTCCCCCGGTCACCTGCTGGTTGATTGGCCAGCTGCCCGCTCACCCACAGAGCCACCCAGCTTACCGCCCACTCTCTCACCTGCCACCGAGCCGCCCGCCCACACACACACCAAGCCACCTGGCAACCCACTCTGTCACCCGCCCGCTCTCTCACCCGTCCGCAACTAATTTCTCGGGGGTGCCAATTGCCCGTTGCCCCTCTGGACCTGCCCCTGGTGTGAGGCCCCCTCCTTGTTTACTAATAGGCTTAGTGGAGTCTACAATTAAGGTTGTGTTCTTGGGTGTTTTATTTGCTTGTATACTGGTGGATTCTAAACCTGAGTCTTTAGGCCTACTGAGTCTTTACATTTTTATACATCCAGCTAAATTATTCAGAGGACAGACTTCTCCCTCTCAGCCTGCCTCTCATCCAAAGAGAAAGAGTCTGAAAATAAACAACATCTGCTAATATAATACAGCCAGGGGCACAACTACCGCCATAGCGACCCACACGGGCACTATGGGGCCCGCAGCCGAGTGTGGCCCGGTGAGGATGAGGAATGTAAGTTTACTGTAAAGCCCTGGGGCCCTGCGAGTCTGGCCGTGTCCCGACACACGCAGCCGCATACAGCAGGAGCAAAGAGCAGTATGGGCGGGAGCAGATTTGGCGGGGCAGAACGCTCTAGCGCACCTGTGAAGGGACATCATTTTCGGCACATGAGGAGGCTCTGGAGTCTGGACAGGAGGTAGGAAGTCAGTGGGAGACTGTCATCTGTTTTGCACTGTTTTGCTATTTTTGTGAAGAAAGTGTTTGCTATATTTTTTCATTAGGATAATTTTGTCACAAAGAGAGGGGGAGCAATGCCAGGTTCAAGGGTGCAGATGTTCCTAAGACCTTAAGAATAAACTTGACCAAACTACCATTAGGGCCACTGTTCATCATTGCTGTCTTATTTCTCCCCTATTTGTCTTGTATTTACACATAAGCTTAATCAGAACAGAAATTGGTTAGAAGGCATGGAGGTCAACAATGTGTGTCCTTCAGGGGCTGCATACACTATACTGCATACTAGTTGTTAATGCCATTTTTATGGAGACAAGCACCGTGGCTTTTATATATTCTACATTTCTATAAAAGGGAAGACACTTATAGGAGAAAAGGGAATGATGATGCACACCCCGAATAATATCAAAAGGGAAGTTTCCCCCACTGAGGGTTTTCTCGGCAGCAGAAGAAAACCCCCAGTGGGGGAAACTTCCCGTTTTATATATTCTACATTTCTAAATTTACCCAACAATATGTCTGCCCCCACAAAAGACAAGTTTTTGCTGGTAGGTTCCCCTACAAACATCCCCTCCTTAAAAACCTTGAGGACATGAGGGATGAAAACGCTAATGCCGCGTACACAGGACCATTTTTCATGACGTGAAAAATGCAATTTTTTTAATGGGTCATTAAAAACGATGGTGTGTAGGCTCCAGAGCATTTTTCTCTATGTGAAAAATGGGCATTAAAAATGTAGAACATGCCCTTAATTTTCTCGTCGTTTTTTCACGTCTTTGTTTTTCACGTCGTGTGTAGGCTTTAACGACAGGAAGCAAGTTGCTCAGAAGCAAGTTATGAGACGGGAGCACTCGTTCTGGTAAAACTAGCATTTTTAATGGAGATAGCACATTTGTCACGCTGTAACAGACTGAAAAGCACAAAGACTGAAAAGCACGAATCGTCTCTCACCAAACTTTTACTAACACGAAATCAGCAAAAGCAGCCCAAAGGGTGGTGCCATTCGAATGAAACTTCCCCTTTATAGTGCCGTCGTACGTGTTGTACATCACCGCGCTTTGCTCAAGCATTTTTTTTTCATGATCGTGTGTATGCAAGGCAGGCTTGACAAGAATCACGTTGAGAAAAAAATTGTTTTTTCTCATGACATGTAAAATGCTCGTGTGTACGCGGCTTAAGGCTCCATTGACCTTTTTCAGGTTGACTTTTTCTAATGTTCTGTTGCCTTACATTTGGCTTGTTTTTGGCTGTAGTATGTTCAAACCATGGCTTCTTTCCCTTTGGGTATTTTTAAAGACATGTTGAAAATATGCACGTTAAGCATCAAGGTCTAAATCAAGTAGGTGTAAACTCAAAAATTAAGAATTTTATGCCAAGTTAAAGTGCAAAGAATGTAACACCTAATTTATTCCTTCCCTTACAAGGTTGTCATCCTGTTAATTTTCCTCTTAAACCGGTGCAGTTTGCCTTGTTTGCCCTTTTTAAAATGTAAGTATAAAAGAGTAAAAGTAGTACACACAGTAATTGGTCTTAAGATACTGTTTACTATGCTTGTTTTTATAAGCAATGCTACTAAGTGAAGTTGATATACCGGTATATCATGCACACAATGCGAAGAAGGTATCTTTATTTCCCTCCTTGGCGCGTTTGCGTATACACAGAGAATTGTTTTATCCCTGTATTCGGTTTTTCAAACTTTATATGTATCTATGTAATGATAATCTTTTTAAAATAACTAATAAAAAACATTATTTAAAAAAAAAAAAGTAGTACACACAATGCTTTGAATTTTGCATTTTATTTATTATATGGTTATTTAAATTTTTGTTTTGTTGTTCGAAATTAATATAAGCTGTTGCCTGGGTACTGTGCCACATGAATGTAGTAATCTGTTGTTCAATGGCATTAGTAAAAAAAAATTGTGGGGGGGGGGGGGGGGCATACAACATTTTGCTATGGGGCCCTGTGACGCCCCTGAATACAGCATCTATTATACTAAATAAGAAAGCCCATACAGTGGATGGGTGCATCTTGTATTAAATGCTCATTTGTAAGGCAAATATTTTGTTATATGGTACCAATAAATAAAACATCAGTTTAAAAACTGAAAAAGTATAAAATGAACACCAAAAGTATTAATTTTTTTCGCTTTGTCAAAAGGCTATTTAGAATTATTTAAAACCTATTTTTTTATACTGTGAAAACAGTTGTTAAACTTAAGTAATGCATCAAATTAATGTTAGCGTGTAAGCTGACTATGTGTTGACCAACGAGGTGGTTATTTTCTATGTTGAAGGTGACAGGATATCATATTTTAGACCAGATACAAAGATGTTGGTTTGTATTTAAAAAGAGAAATACTAGTGAATGGTTTTAGTTGGGGTTTCCGCTATTACATGTGTTTATGTATTGTAGAAAAACGAATATCTTTGGTCATAGAGGTCACTGGTCACTATTTGCAGCACAGTGATTAGCATTCAAAGCACAAACGTGTGTTCCTTCTCACACCTAATTATGGTGCTTTGCACTGACTGTATACACAAGAAGATCTTTGTTATTTTTTATGCCATATCTCTGTGTCCTTTTTTTTTGTAAATTGAGCACATTCTGTACAGATTATCCTTACACAACTCTTTGTAGGTTTCCAACACTGGTGTCTAAACAGTGGCTCTCTTTGGTCTGAGACCCCAAACAAAGGTCCAGTTGTTCTGAGTAGGGATGAGGTTTGAGTTTGAGGTGATGCAGAGTTTGCCCCAAACTTTAGCCTCTTGTACTTTGGTCAATTGGTGAACTAAATGTCCTATTTGCCTGCCTTCCGCATCAAACCTCTGGCTGTGTGGAAAGTCAATTATTAGTGACAGTATTACTTCCACTCCTAAGGAACGACAGCTTCCTGCTCAGAGCTGTGGTTGTTAGCAGGGGTCAAGTCCTGGGGGAAAAAGTGTGGGAACTCCCACCCAAGATCCCCTCCCCCACCAAAAAAAAAAAAATGATACGCTCATATGCATAATTACTAAACGGCAAGTTCTTTCTAAATCCAGCTATAACTCGCGGCAGACATCCGCAATGTCTCCTGGGAACAATGACAAAAGCTCCCAGGAGACATTGCGGCATCGAGGAAGTGACGGAATACCCGCACACTACCCGATGAATCCATATACAGGAAGCGGCCAGTAACATAAAGGATTGCTAAGGTTCGCCTGCCCCTGACAGTGACTCGAGCTGGGCATCGTCGCTTAGTGAAGGATTGGCTTGGGTGGCTCGGCTGCTCTCAGCTGCTCTAGTCCCTCAAAGGGAACTGAGTTCCTGCTGTGAAAAAAGTGCAGGAACTTCGTTCCCACGCGTTCCCGCAGGACTTGAGCCCTGGTTGTTAGGATGCAGTGGGCTTCCAGTGTTCTAGCAACCAATGAACCATCCCCAGCTCCATTCACCTGAATGTAAAAATGAGGGTTGGGGATGCTGCTTACTTACTTCTTTAACAAAATATGGCCATATGGCCAAGGGTCAATGAGGTCAACCAGCATCCCTGTCACCTTTGTTTACATTCAGCTAAAGGGAGAGTGTTTGAGAGGGCCCTCCTGTGTGTGGGGTGTGTTCCTTTACCTGACCTTGTGGGGGACCACCTTCTGCGGAGGAAGGTCTCTTGGCCACGTATCTATGCATTATTCTATTGGAACGCTTCAAGAGAAAAACCAAGGCCCCAGCAGACTCCATACTAACCCATGGCCAGCATGTTCTGTTCAGATTATCCTTACACAACTCTTTGTAGGTTTCTTACACTGGTGTCTAAACAGTGGCTCTCTTTGGTCTGAGACCCCAAACAAAGTTCCAGTTGTTTTGAGTAGGCATGAGGTTTGAGTTTGAGGTGAAGCAGGGTTTGTCCCAAACTCTAGCCTCTTGTGCCTTGGTGAATTGATGAACTAAATGGTCCAAATGCCTGCCTGCCGCATCAAACCTCTTTTTCATGTGGGAAGTCATTCATTATTGGCAGTGTTAATTCCACTCCTAAGGAATGACAGCTTCCAAGGGTCAATTAGGTCAACCAGAATCCCTGTCATCTTTGTTCATATTCAGCTAAAAAGAGAGGGTTTGAGAGAGAGCCCTCCTGTGTGTGCCTTCACATGGCCTTTGGGGAACCACCTTCTGTGGAGGGAGGCCTCTTGGTCACTTATCTATGCATTATTCTATTTGAAGAGGAGAACCAGGGCTCCAGCACCAAAAGATTCCATACTGACCCATGGCCAGTGGCATAGATAGAGCCTCTTCTGTATAGTTAGGCCAAATATTTAGGACTTTTGTTCTTTTGTAACAGTCCATAAATCACTATTGAGACTGTTTACTGTGTTTACACTGCAGAGACTTGAAGAACTCACTTAAGCTGCCCCACAACTATTAGAGAGCACCAGATTATATGCAAAATTTGCATCTGCCTGTTTGTGTCCAGCCAGCTAAATTTAGGTAAATCCCTCTAGTGGTGGGTTGTGGTAAGGGACTGAACGTTTGTCGTAACTCTAGAAATGATAATATTGCTTGGTTTTGCTAAACTGTAACTACAAGTGAGAGCCGTGTGTGTGGTTTGCAAAGCCTGTGTGCTAGTCCACGGAAGTGCAGTGTGTACTGACCAGAGGGGTCAGGTTTCCCACTAACCTGTGATTTGAAGGTATTGGCGGCTTAGATATTAGTGTGTGCATAAGCTGTATTGTTTGCAGCCGCTACCGAGTGTTAATATCAGAGCGAACTTTTGGGGGTTCTCATGACAATTGGACAAATAGCTGGTCGATTTCTGAGAAAATTTGACAGCCAGCAAAACGTTCTTTACTGTTACGGCTTTACTCCCTCTGTACCCCCGTTCCATGATTAGTGACACTAAGGCCTCATTCACACTACGGGCCATTCGGGTCAGTCTGTCAGGGACCTGAACGGCCGCTCCATGCATTCCTATGGAGCGTCGGATGTCAGCGGAGACATGACATCCGACCCGATCTGATCCGCTGAAAACAGACATATGGGGGCCACGTCCCCATCCGTCCATGCGGATCGGATCGGGTAAGATCTGATGAAAACGGACATGCTTGTCATCCGTCGGCTCAGCGGAGATCTGCGGACTGATCTCCCGCTGAGCCGACAGGAGCAGGCGGACTCCATAGCGACGGAGTCCGCCAAGTGTGAATGAGGCCTAACAATTACTTTTTTTAGTTCAGTCTGGTCCCAAAAACATTCGTATACTTCACAGCATTATATCATTACATTACCACCACTGGTGGTGTGCCATCCATTACCATCTCCTTCCACCACTGCAGGCTTGCCAGCATTACCACTCATGCGATCTCTACTGTATAGCTCTAGTTCAGTTCTTCCACAGCAGTGGTTCTCAACTCCTGTCTTTAGGACCCACTAACTGGCCAGGTTTGGAAGATAACTGAAATACATCACAGGTGGCAACATTTTAAAGTGATTTTTTTCATTTTTAAACCTGCCTGGTCTCCCCACAATAAACTGCAGACTAATAAAAGTTCTTACATATTGTGCATAAAGCCTGTTTTTGCTGTACTTTACTGTACTTTAATACTGATGTTTTGCTTACAAGTTGTCTGGTGTCTTTCCTGTTTAAAATGTGGACAGTTAAAATGTTCTAATTAAAGTGTGGGGACTTTTTTTGTCAAATAAATACACTCTAATGTTTATTTTTTTGTTTAAAGCAGGCCGTTGTCCATTCTGTTTAAAAAGCAGCCTAGAAGTGCTTAAATAATAACTATGGGGTATTGGAATTATTCATTTTTCATGTGAAATATTTACACCTAAATGTGGAATTTCTCACTGCAAAACTGCATGTGGTCTGTCATTTTTAAGATACATCTTTCTGCAAACTGATTAAATGCTTACTGTATAATATTTCAATCTCTTGTCTCTGACCTATTCCACAATAATATATATAATATATATATTGTGAACTTTGGGGGTTCTTTAGCTCTGCGAGATTAAGTGCGTAAACCGTAACAGTGAACAAAAAGGGTTTTTATTTGTGACCAAACGAAAAACACAACGCTTTCTTCAGCACACAGAAAAAAACATCAAAGAAAAAGTCCTGCTTGTCTCCAGCATAAATTAAAAAGTCTGTTTTCCTTCAGCACAGCAGATAAAGCAAAACAAAGGCACATACGGTTTAGACAGAACTTCCAGTCCTTCTCAGCAGTGCACAGCTTCTGCAGACAGGTCCACTCCCATACTCCTCCACACCCTCTATCAGCACTACCTGCCCTTTAAGATGACTTCCTGGAAGTTCTTAACCCCCTGTGTGCTTGAAAGGCAGGGGTCAGAAGAGGAGGCTCTTTCCCTCTCGAACGTCACTTTAGAGCCTCCGAAATTCTGGGCCCCAAATGACATTAAGAAGGACAGAGAGGACGGTAAGCCGTCCTCTCTGGATCAACTTTTAATTTGCCGGAATTTCTCACCCCCTCTGGGTGACCTCATGAACCCGACACCACTGCCTTAAAGAGACCACACTCCAAAAATGGGTGCAACATAGCATCCATCCAGGACCCAACCCTGGCGTCCTGTACAATATAAATATATGTGAAATCCTATCTCGTATCTCTTTAAATGTGGCCTATTAAAAAGGCTTACATGATGTGCAGCATGTCTGTACTATATTCATGCTTCTTAAACATAATTCACTACTTTAATGTTGCTCCTCTTCAAATGTGCCCTACTGAAATGGCTTACATAATGTGTAGCTTTTTTCTTAGCTCTTGTCCCTAACATTATGCACGGTATTTTCTTATGTTTTGTCTCTCCCTCTTACATTGCTGTCCAAACAAGCTGTGCACATACTCCCCAGCCATTGCACTAAATGACTAACTATTGTATCTAAAATGTGGCTCTGTAATTTCTATTTGTTCATAGCAGCTACCTCATCTCTAGAAAATCCGATTGTAATTTTTAAGTGTTTTCTGTGCACGCTCTGTTGACATTAGATTAAACGTTGTAGGAAATATAGTGTTGTACTGGATTAAATACCACCAAAAGAAAGCTCTCTTTGTGTGAAAAAAAGGACAAAAAATTCATATGGGTATAGTGTTGAATGACTGAGTAATTGTCATTTAAATTGTGAGAGCACTGAAAGCTGAAAATTGGTCTGGCTAGGAAGGGGGTTTAAGTGCCCAGTGGTCAAGAGGTTAAAGACAAATCACTTGTTTATAGATACAAAAAATATAATAATAATAATAATAATAATACAGGATTTATAAATCGCCAACAGTTTGCACAGTGCTTTACATTAGGGCAGACAGTACAGTTACAATACACTTCAATATAGGAGGAATCAGAGGGCCCTGGTCATTAGAGCTTACAATCTAGAAGGGAGGGTCAAATGATACAAAATGTAATAACTGAGGGGGATGAGCTGATGGAGAAAATAAAAGTACAGTTGTTGGGTAGAAGTAGGATAGGCTTCTCTGAAGTAAAAAGTGTTGGATCATCTAAAAGTGGATAGAGTTAGCGCTCTTCCACGCCACACATTGCCCATATTAAAGATGACAGGGGGGAGCTCCACCATGATCCCTTGGCTATCAATGCTCAATTTGCACGGTATTATGAGGGTCTATATACCTCTAGGGCGAGCTTCACCCCGGATAGCTTAGGCCATTTTTTGGATCAGGTCGATTTTCCGCAACTCTCGGTTAACGCCTGCAACATGCTTGATGCCCCTATCACACTCAAGGAAGTGCAGGTGGCAATGGCCGCGCTTCAGTCGGCCAAAACCCCAAGTCCTGACGGCCTTCCGGCCGAATTTTACAAGGCTAATAGTGAACTCCTTGCCCCTAAGTTCCACGGGCTGCTTCTGACTATGTTGGAGGAGGGCGCTCTTCCTCCTTCTATGGCAGAGGCGGTTATTGTGGTCATACCGAACCCCCAATAAGGACCCCGTGTCCTGTGCTTCCTACAGCCCCATCTCGCTGCTGAATGTAGACGCCAAGATTACCACCAAAATCCTCTCAACTAGACTCAACTCGATCATTTTATCCCTGATACATGGTGACCGGACTGGCTTCATGCCGGGCAAGGGCACCGATATAAACCTACGCCGCCTATATACAAATGTGTCCTGCGTGGGAGGGGGAGACTCTCCCGGTGTCGTGGCCTCTCTTGAAGCTGAGAAGGCCTTCGACTCGGTAGAGTGGGAATTCTTGTGGCAGGTCCTCGAGCGTTTTAATTTTGTCCCTAAATTTATTTCATGGATTAAGTTACTCTATAGGAACCCCTCTGCTAGAGTCCGGACAAATGGCCTGCTTCCCCCCCCTTTGCTCTGAGTAGGGGCACTAGACAGGGGTGTCCTCTGTCTCCGGGGCTGTTCGCCCTAGCCATGGAGCCCCTGGCTATTTTACTTCGGGCGTCCCCAGCAGTTGGCGGGATTCCGGTGGGTCCGGTGCTCGAGAAGATTTCATTATACGCAGATGATGCGTTGCTCTACCTCCCAGATGCATCCGTCTCTTTGGCGGCAGCTCTTGAAATTATTGACCAGTTTGGTTCCTTCTCGGGCATTCGGATCAATTGGTCCAAGTCGACCTTTATTCTCCTTCTCCCAGACTGCGCCCCCTTTGGACCCGCAGATCCCGCTAGCCATGGTCTCCAGGTTCAGATACCTGGGCATCGAAATACAGAGGGACCCCTCTCAGTATCTAGTTGATAATGTATATCCGATCCTCCAGCAGCTGACTGTCAGGGTTCAGGCCTGGAAGTCCCTTCCCCTGTCACCTGTTGGAAGGATCAACCTCATTAAAATGTCATTCCTTCCTAAATTCCTTTATGTATTTCGTAATACCCCTGTTCCCATCCCCAACTCCTTTTTCCGGAAATTGGATCAGGTGGTGAGCACGTTTGTGTGGGGAGGGCGGGCCCCCAGGGTTGCCCGAACCACCCTACAGCTCCCTCTATCGTTAGGGGGCCTTGCGCTCCCCTGTTTTAAACTGTACTACTGGGCTGCGGTGGTGGTGACTGTGCGTTGGTGGTTCTCCCAGCCGCGGACCAACCCTGCGGTCAATCTGGAGGCGGCTATACTTGGCTCCTACTCGGGCACTAAGTAACCTGGTGTTTAGAGGACCTAAGGCGCACCCTCAGATGACGACCCCTATGCGCACTACCGTCGGAGTTTGGGAACAGATCACAGCTAAGCTCAGTGGCCCTGTTACCATTTCCCCACACACACCGCTGTGGGGTAATCCTCGGTTGCCTCACCTTCAGACAATCCCTGATCCGGCTTTGTGGGCTCGATACGAGATTAAGGCCATACGTCAGGTTATGGCTGGGGGTAGGATTCTACCGTATGATACGCTGAAGAGCAATTTCCAACTGCCCCCCAAGATATTCTTTCGCTACCTACAACTCAGACATGCAATACAGGCCCAGTTTCCTGGGGGATTGAGTTACAGTCACATAGAGTAGAGACGTTCCTGACTTCCAGGGGGGTGGACCATATTCTTTCCTCTCTATACCTTAAGTTGTCCTGTGAGGAGAAGGAGGGTGGGTCCAAATTGTATGATAAATGGAAGGAGGACTTGCCGTCCCTTGCTGCTGATGATTGGGAGGAGGGGATTCAGCAATTTATTCCTCTTATGGTTTCGGCGAGGGACAGGTATATCCAGCTCAAATTTCTGCACAGGGCATACTATACTTCTGTGAGACTCTCTAGAATTTACCCATCCCAGTCTGACAGATGTCCCAAATGTGGCTCAGACCTGGGCACCTTCCTACATGTTGTATGGGCTTGTCCTGTTCTTCAGCACTTCTGGTCAGAGGTGGTGGGTGTCATTAATTTGGTGGGGGATTTGCATATAGGCCTGGACCCAATTATATTGCTACTAGGGGTTTGTGATAATATTATACCCAGCACACATAAAAGGCTGTTTGTGTTTTACGCCTCCTTCTATGCTAGAAAGGCTATCCTGCTTAAGTGGAAGCAGCCGGAGCCTCCGACGGTCTCCCAGTGGAGAGCACTTGTGGACACCACGCTACCCCTATATAAGCTTGCGTATATGAACCGTAAGTGTCCTAAGAAGTTTGAGAAAATATGGGGCGTTTGGACCAAGCGATGGCCTTGTGTCGCCTTTGATGCTGCCTGCCCATGACCCTCTGCCTCTCCCCTTTCCCTGCATGGCCTCCTGCTCCCCCTCTCCTTACCTTCCCTTTCTTTTCTCTTCCCTCCCATGCCATTGCCTCTTCCCTTCCGTTCCTCCCCCTTCTTTGGTGCCCCTCCTGGGGTCCTCGCCATGGATCTATACTAGGTAGTCCCAATCATCACCCATGTTGAAACGCTATGAATGTATTGTGTAACTGTCAGATGTTCAACAGAACCGTATATGACCCTGTTCTAGATTTTGTGTAGTCTGTAACATGTAGCTGCAATGTGTTAATTTTGTTGTTTGTTGTATGTCTGTATAACTCTCCTTTTGGAGGCAAATACAAACTTTTCTGTTAAAAAAAAAAGTGGATAGAGTTGGAGATTGTCAGACAGAGTGGCGTAGGGAATTCCAAAAGATGAGAGAGGCTTGGGAGAAGTCCTGGAGGCGAGTATGGTAGGAGGTGATGAGAGAGCTAGAGAGCAGGAGTTCTTAGGAGGAACTAATAGGTCGATTTGGTTGTTATTTTGAGACCAGGTTATCAATGGCGATGTAGCTGGGGGCGAGTTGAGGATGGCTTTGTACGTTATTGTTAGTATTGTGAATTAAATTTGTTGGGTAAGTGGCAGCCAGTGTAGGGATTGGCAGAGAGGGGCAGCAGATTCTGAGCGGTTTGTAAGGTGGATGAGCCTGGCAGCAGCATTAATGATGGACTGAAGGGGGGTAAGCCTATTTAAGACCCCTTTCACACTGAGCCGCCAATAGCGTCAGCGGTAAAACGCCGCTATTTTTACTGCCGCCACTGTGGGCAGATTTGCGGCGCATTTCGGCCACTAGCTTTTAACCCCCGCTACCGGCTGAGAAAGAGTTAAAACCACCCGCAATGTGCTGCTTCATGGGCCGTGCTGTCCCATTGATTTCAATGGGCAGGAGCGGTGGAGGAGCGGTAAACACACCGCTCCTTCAACGTACAAAAAGATGCGACTAGCAGGACTTTTTTTACCGTCCTGCTAGTGCCCTCAGGCTTTCACACTGGAGACAATTGAACATCTGTTTGAGGGCGGATTGCAGGCGCTATTTTTAACGCTATAGTGGCTGCAATACGCCCTCAGTGTGAAAGGGGTCTAAGGCTGGATTCACACTTGTGCGGTGCAAATTTCAGCTCTCTTATCTCTGCAGAGAGATACGAGAACTGTTCAGCAGATCATCTCCGTTTTAGCTGCGAATTTGGAGACCTGGGAGAGGGGAGGGGGGAAGTGTATTGAGGTGAATGAGAGAAATCCTGATGAGAAATGAACACATCTGCGAATCAGATGCGTACCCATAGAAGATAATGGGCCTGAATTGGCACCTGAGCCGCACCGCAATGCCTAGAAAATGCACACGTTTTTTCGGCAATGCGCAGTGCGAATGCATCGCACATATGTAAACCAGCCTCATTGAAAACAATGATTTTAGAAATGTTCTGCGAATTGGATGCGGTTTAAGCCGCAATCAATTCGCATTGGTGTGAACCCAGCCTAAAGGTAAGCCAATATAAAGGGAGTTGCAGTAGTCGGGGCGAGAGATAACCAGGGAGTGAACTAGGTGCTTTGTGGTGTCATTGGTTAGGAAGGGACGTATTTTGGAGATGTTGTGGAGGTTGAGGTGACAAGCTTTGGAAAGTGATTGGATGTGGGGCTGAAATAAAAATACCTTTTTTTTTCTCCTTTTTTATAAGTGATCAAATTCCCTTAACTGCATAAGAGCTGGGGGGGGGGGGGGGAGATAAACACATCAAGCTTCCCAGTGAAAGGCTGTGCAGGGAGGGGGGTGTCAGGACAAGTCTGATCATTGGAGGAGAGCAGGCTGAATTCCCAGCATAGCTAGAGAACCAACCATGCTGTGCTCTTATGCCTAGTGTGGCCAGTTTTTAATAGGAAAGCAGAGGGACTAGCAGGAACACTAGGGATTTTACACATAGGAAGCAATACAAAGAGAACAGGAGACTTTTTTTATACAAGTACATGGTACAGCAGGCACATATCAGGAATATGAAATGTTGAGTTTACATACTCTTTAAAGCGGAGCTCCACCAAGAAAAAAAAAACTAAAATGCTGCAAAAAAATATATATATATATTATTTTTATACATACCTGAAGTGCCTGTTGCTAGGCAGATCGTCCTAATCTGCAACTTCCTAATCCGCTGTCCGTCTTCTTTCTTCTCCTCCTCGGCTGCCTCCTGGGGAATGGGAGAGCGGTGTCTTCTGGGACCTTGTGTGTGTCCCAGGAGACATCATCCATTCACGTTGCGCCGCGCGGCTCGCACATGCGCAGTAGGGAATCGGGCGGTGAAGCCGCAGGGCTTGACTTCCTGATTCCCTCACAGAGGATGGTGTCGGGGCAGCCGAGACCCGAGCGTTTGCTCGGCTTCGGCTGCCGTCATTGCGGGCACCCTAGACAGGTAAGTGTCCTTATTAAAAGTCAGCAGCTACAGTGCTAGTAGCTGCTGACTTTTAATTTTATTTTTATTTTTTTTAAACCGGACCTCCGCTTTAAAATCTTTGGGCTGGACATTTTTTTTTTTTACAGTTTATGGAAAAGTTTGAGTTCCCCCACAAACTTGCTGATGTAAATGGAAATAAAATTCTATCTGCATGCTGCATCTTCCTTTTTTGTCCAATATAGCGAATCAATGACTACCTGATAAAACACAATTCGTGAACCGTGGATTGTAATAAACACACATCAGCATTTTTAATAACATAGCATGGCCACCAGATGTCACTGCAGCTCCACAGATCGCCTTGCATGCCATGGGGATCATTTTTATCCTGTAAGAGAATGAAATAATAGGGGAGCACATCCTGCGATTAACTCTTGTGCTGCTGAAATGGACATGGCATCTTGTTTTTAAATAATTTAGAATGCATTTATTATGATTCTTTATTTCTACATCTTAAACGCTCTGTATGGAACTCACACAAATGACAAATAGCATATAGAGAGGAACAACCATAATAAATAATACAGTGAAGCGAATCAAATTGTGTCGTTTTTTTTTAGCTATTTGCATTCCTCCACTTGGCAAAATATTAAACTGATGGCAAAGAACATAGTTGGAGGGTAAACTGATAAAGTACATTAGAAGACATTGCCTTCAGTAAAGCCTGCATGTTAAAATTATCAGTAGAATTTACATGCAAATTTTGACTTTTCATGTAAAAGTCGAGCTTGGCCCATTTCACATTTTGCTCAATGGGAGGTCAGGAAGGGGAGGATCTTTCTCCAAGTTTACATTTGCATTTTTAGATTTGCATATAACTTCAGCTTTATGCCTCCATTTATCTACTGACAGTCTTGACGCACCACTTTAAAGCTGAACTCCGGCCAAAAACAATTTTTGGCCGTTTGCTCTATAAAAACAAATGAACACTAATGAAGTGTGTGCAATGCGTGGGCGCTGCTGTGTTATGTAATGCTCATAAATTCATTCCCTCCGTATAGTACAGTCATCATCACCGAAATTACGACATTGAAACTGAAGGACACAGATCATAGCTAATGGCCTCCTCTGCAGCTCCTCCATTCCGAAAATGTCTTGCATTCTTTTAAGTGATGCAAGGGATTCTGTGATTGTAGGAGGGGAGATCATGACGTCCATCCTTGTATATTAGGTTCACTATACTAGTGGTCCCCAGATTACTACTGTTACAATACACAAGCATTGCCTGATCATATACATATAACACCTGTATTCCAGTGCTAAGCAGGTTGTAGCCCAGTTACTGTATATATAAAGTGTGAGGGTGCTCTCGCGCCTACCAAATAAACTCAAAATGGGAATGAAAATAATATAAATGTGAAATGAAAGTATCTAAAAATTATTGCTGCTCAATCTAATAATGTATATATGTGAATAAATACAGTAGAGTGATGAAAGGTAAAGTGATAAGCGCAATAATGGTGACTGTGTATCAAAAGTGATGGTCAGTGAACCAAACTGATCATGAACTAAAAATAAACCCACAGTGCCAAAAAGTAAACAATAATAATCCTAACCAGCATGTGGCAAGTGAAAAAATAACATACACAGATGGCTGTGATGCTGTGAACTGTCAGCAGACAAATGATAATCTCTGTGAATCCTGAGATAAGTGCACTAATTGTGGAGCCTCAAAAAAGGACTGTGCATAAAATAAATGAGCATCAATCAATGCAGTAAAATAACAGTCCCACAAAGCAGCATATATCTCCAATACGATAATGATGTGATTTCAGGGATCTTCCAATGCAAATCTTCAAAGAGGTGTGCTCACAGAGCACTTAATTTCCCAAAGAAATAATCAAGCCTTGATTATATGGATGTCCATAAGGGGTGCTGTTAGATCTGCATCTGAGTATAGCTGTCCAGGACGTCCTGTGTGATCCTGTACTGTCGGCTCCAAACTTCTGGTGGACATCGATGGTGCTCAGCATGAAATAATAAAAGGATAGCTTCCCATAGTGTAGTAAAACAAGGGCTGGTTTATTGTAAAAAAAACGCTGGCCCGGATTCAGGTAGATCCGTGCAATATTTGCGTGGGCAAAGAGCAAAGATTTTTCTCTGCGCCCACGCAAATATTTCGATTTGCCCGCGATTCACGGAGCAGTAGCTCCGTAAATTGCGCGGGCGCTATGCTAATTAGCCCTGCGTAAGGGTGCCTAATGTAAATGATCCCGCCGGGGGCGGGAATCATTTAAATTAGGCGCGCTCCCGCGCCGAGCGAACAGCGCATGCTCCGTCAGGAAACTTTCCCGACGTGCATTGCGGCAAATGACATCGCAAGGACGTCATTTGCTTCTAAGTGAACGTGAATGGCGTCCAGCGCCATTCACGAATCACTTACGTAAACGACGTGAAATTTAAATTTCACGAGCGGGAAGCGCAGCTATACTTTAGCATTGGCTGCCCCTGCTATTAGCAGGAGCAACCTTGCGCTAAAGTTGCCGTACGGAAACTCCGTACCTTGCGTGCCCAGGGCCCGCGCAACTTTTGTGAATCGGTGGTAGTATGCAATTTGCATACTATACGCCGATCACAATGGCCGCGCCCCCTAGCGGCCAACGCAAGAATGCAGCCTGAGATATGAAGGCATAAGGAGGCTTATGTCTGTCATATCTTAGGCTGCAGTCGGTGTAACGAGGTTCCTGAATCAGGAGCACTCGTTACATCGGAGCAAGTAAGCACTTGCGCCGCGCAACCTATGGTTGCGCGGGCGCAAGTGCTTCTTGAATCTACCCCGCTGAGTTTACAAATTAAAGCAAAGTAAAAACAAAAGGAAAAACAGCTGATCACAGCTTCCTGGTAGGTTCCTATAGTAAGCCCATCCCTTACATGTTACGCCACGTCACGTGGCTTCATCAGAGGCCAAAGTTGCACCAAGTTCCAGTTGAAAAAATTCCCTGCTTGTGTACATTTGGAGAAACGGGTGGCTATGCTATCTTTGGCGAATGCAGCCAGCATTATTTAGTCCCTTTGTCTACCAAACATTGTGATGTACACCATGGCTATTCAACCCACTGACAAGACTATCCCCGGTCCTGACAGTAACCGCACGCCTTACAAATGAAATTTAATTGGAATCTGCACAAAACCCACACTGCCATAACGATATGCTCTTTAAACAGGCTGAGATTTACTATCTCCCCTCTTTACTAGTGCAGAAGAAATATATAAAGTGGGAATGCAGCACTCATCTCCGTCTAGCCTGCATATATCTCACGTCTGCTCTGTACTGTCTCTCTCATAGCTATCAAAGCAGTGATGCCTCTACTGCGGAGTTCCAGACAGTAACTGTACATTTCCCATTTCTATTACTCCAATGCATCATAGCAAAACAAATGAAATTTTAATGAGTTGCTTGCCTCTGCACCAATTATTTGTATTTTATGGATTATTGTTTTACCATTGATATGTGATATACCGTATTTCTTGGTGTTAGATTTATTTTACCACTAGAAAAATAAGACAATTAGAACTACCTTGCCATCAGAGAAATTAATGATAAAAGGGCAGATCTATCAACTGGCATATCTGCCGGCAGGAGGTAAAGGCATCTGACACTCATCACATATATTTATGTCATGGTGGGTCAATGTTTAGAACCTGATGTAACACCACATTTAACCTCCTTCCGCCCACATAATGCATATGTGCCACCGCAAAGAGGGTGGAGTTTAATGCCCACATGCCGCACATATGCGTCTATGGAAAGCAGAGTTTTTGTGCTGAGAGCGTGCTCACTGCCCAATCTCAGCACAGAGAACTAACTGATTTTAAGTCTGTACTAATGACCAGTGATGAGTTTACTGGTTTTGGACACGCTGCCAAACCTGCCTGAGCTAACCTACCAAGAAGCTGTCCAACCCGACAGCCAATCATAAGTGACGAAGGCATGCCCTGGCCTGCAGCCATAACACCCCTTGTATACATGCAGTGGGAAATGCCTCTGCCACATATGATTGCCTGCCAGCTTTGACAGCTTCCCAATGGGATAGCTCAGACGGGTTCTGCCTGATGTCCAAATCCGCCTGAGCTCAGCCCTACTAAACTGGGCAGGACCAGCTTCCGATTATGTGACCACTGTGACAGCCAAGCACAGTGGTCACATGACTAGGCAGACCTTCCCCCTCCCTGGGTGTAGGAGCCCAGTTAAAGGGATGCTGGGGTAGGTGAGAAGGGGTTAAATAAAATGGGAAGGGGGCAGGGCACAACCCCGGGGGGTTGGGGTGAAACATATCAGGGGGCATAGCCGCCTGAGGAGTGGCATTGACTGAGGCTTTCACATGTATACATCCATACTAGAATCGGCTATTTGCGAGCAGCGATTTTAAGCTAAAATGTTCATTGCTCACCTGATGAGTTTTACTTACGTTGCCACCACAAAGTACTTATGGCCTTATTATGATAAAAACATTTTTTTTTCAAGTGTTGGATAGAGAAGGGAAGGCTCAAAAAAAGTTTTATTATAATAAGGCCATAAGTACTTGGTGGTGCCGCTCCAGGCTGAGGCGTAGAGCCCCATTGGTGCTCAGAATAGTAGGGATGCCAGCATAGGAAAAACTCATTAGGTGACCAATAAACATTTTAGCTTGAAATCGCTGCCCCCAATAGCTAAGCCTAGTATTGATGTATACATGTGAAAGCCTCAGTCAACTCCTCAGGCCATGTTCCCTGATATGTTTCACCACAACCCCCGGGGCTTAATCATATAACTATGATTAAGCCCCGGGGAGACATTTCAGGGGGCATGGCCCGAGGAGAGACATTGACTGAGGTTTTCACATGTATATCCCATACTGGGATTGGCTATGGCATGCAGCGATTTCAAGCTAACCTGATGAGTTTTTCTTATGCTGACATCCCTACTATCCTGAGCACCAATGATGCTCTACACTCAGCCTGGAGTGGCACCACCAAGTACTTATGACCTTATTATAATAAAACCTTTTTTTTTAAGTGTTGGATAGAGAAGGGAAGGCTCAAAATCCAGTCATTGTATTTTTTATCTGTGTATCTGTGTCACGATGGGGAGATTTTCCATCATTGTGGGCAGCACTGTGGGTTGCATTGATTAGTACTTCTACCTTGCAGCATTGGCTTTCTTGGTTTGAGACCTAATCATGACACTACCTGCGTAGAGTTTGCATTTTCTAACTGTGCTTGTGTGAGTTTTCTTCAGGTTTCTTTCCACACTTCAAAGTAGGCTAATTGGTCCCTGTCTAAACTGACCCTACTATGTGTGTGTGTGTATACATGTGAAATAGGTACTTAAGACTGTAAGCTCCTTTGGGGAAAGGACTAAGGGGAATGTACAGTATGTGTACTGATGTGTAAATTATCAGTGCTATATTAATACCTATAGGAACCTGATATATACTAAAACACCCAGGAGTTATAACTGCTTAAATTTACCTTCAATCCTCCTCCCATGGAAGTAAGGAGATATCTCTATACAGTGAGGGGAATTTCTGTCTTAAATTACGGTGACCAGATTTTTAAAATGAAATCCGGGGACATATTTTTTTTTTTTTTTTACTAGTAATGGCGACTATTCTGACTCTGATTGTTGTGAAGCGATTTATCCCTTGTGAGACCTCTATGCCTGGCCTGTATAAGTAGATATAATCACTGAGGACAATCCTTATCAGATAGCTTGAACTCACCAATACCGATTCTATTCGCAGAAGTTGCTTTAATACAAAACATCAGAATACATCAGATGACAGGTTACAGCGGATGAACAGGTTGTAGTATTGTGCGGTCAAAAGATGATATTGTCTGTAGCTTACTTATGCAGAATACATGTGCCCATGTTACATGAGGCCTGTTAAGCTGTGTCCATTAGACAGGAAGTACAAACTCAGCAAGAAGGGTGGAACATTACACAGAAAGGAAGTGTGTCATAGATCAAACAAAAGAAATACAGAAAACTGTGCATTACCACAAAAGGTTGCTAGATGGCAGCATGTAAACAAAACATAAGGTACATAGAAAATGGTTGAGAAACAATATGTATATATAACAAATAATATGTCTATTGGGTGGCACAGCAGCAATCAGCGACTCTCTTCCCGTCCCCGCCCCCGCCCACCTCACAGCCTGTCAAGTCTCTGGGCCCCGGCTACTACTGGGTGGAGTGCGGAGGAAGATCACTCTACCAGGGAAGGCAAGAAGATATACAGGCAGGCGACTGGTCGGGACTTGAGCCAAAGCAGAAGAACATGCGAGCGGAGCGGAATGGGCATGCACCCGAAACTGAAGAAATATTCCCTCCGCTCCGACCAGCACATGATCATCAGAAAGGGTCACAGATAATGGAAAAAAATACACCCCCTAAGCTAGTAGGAGCGGCGGAGCAGGGGGTGTGCAATTCAGATTTTTTTTTTCATTCTGCACTGACTGTCTTTGAAATATCCCCAGCCCCTGTTCAAATCCAATCCGGGGACAAAACCAGGGACAGACTTGGTCTGGGGACAGTGTCCTTAATCCGGGGACTGTCCCCTGAAACCAGGGATGTCTGGTCACCCTATCTTAAATGGCTGTTGTTAAACGAAGTGTCCCCCTTTGGAAGAATTTCCCTTACCTATTGTCCTGGTGACAGCTATGAAATTTGGCATTCCAGTTATTTTCTGTCTTAGTAACACAGCTCTGTGTAAGCTCTGATTAGCGACTGGGAGCTAAGGCTGTCCAGACCGATGTTTTCTCATTGTAGGAAGGTTTAATGTATATTGTAATGAATGTTGACCACATTAAACCTACATGTATACTTTATACCTATAGGTAAGCCTAGAATAAGGCTTACCTATAGGTACTGTAAATATCTCATAAACGTGCACTGTTTAGGAGATATTTACTTTATACTGCACCGATGATGTCATCAGCGCATGCGCTCTGAAGAAACCGCCACCCGTGCTGTTGCTTGCGCAGGTGTGACATCACTTGGCTCTGGCCAGTCACAGAGCCAGACTCCACGTCCCCTGAAGGAAGACAGGCGAAGATGGATGTGGCCTGCAGCAGGGATGACACTGGCTTCGTTTGCAAGTAAGTGTCACATAACCTTTGCAGCTCCATCTTCTATGTATATGTATGTATATGTATAAGGATAATGCACTGAGCTGGGGAGCCTTCTGTTTGTTTACTTTTACAGTATTACCAGACTACCCCAGTCTTAAGAGGGCAGCAAAGCGTGGTACATTTATTTGGGTCAAGAATGGAACAGCAAAGCAAGCAAAGAGTATATAACATTTGAGTACCACAATCAAGCGCAATATGTGTTTTTTTTTTCTTTTTATAAAATTTTTTCCCCTTTTTTCTAACCTCCACCCCTCTCTGACACCTTTTCATGAATACACTGATTTTTTTTCCCAGCAAAACAATGCCCCTGCCTTGACTTTGAAGAGCATGTCCACATAATGTGTGTGGGGAAATAGCTCATGTGAAATGTAGTTCTGAGGGCATGTAAATAGGAAGCAAGCTACCAGCAGTTGACCCAAAAAGAACTGAAAAGTCTGCCGTTGAGGGCACAGAGACTATTATAGCTGTGCCTTGCTATAGGAACAATGTCAAAGTAAAAAAACAACAACGATGAAACCTGATCTAGAGGGGTAGAGGGAGGTTTTGGAGGTAAATTTAAGTGACAACTGAACACGCCTGTGTGGCTTACTAAAACTGTACCATTTCCCCTTTTCCTGTTAGCTGAATATGGTTTAAAAGGCAATTTAATGTAATATATATATATATATATATATATATTGTAAATTTGCCATTACATTACATTTTCAGGGCTTGGTAACCTGGCTACAACCTGGCTGTTCTAGCCCCAAATTTCTTCTTTCACACTCCTATTGGTCCATATAAAAGGTCCGGTGTACACAAGCTTTTAAGAACAGACAGACATAATTGTCCACTTTGCTTTTATTACTCTATTCAAGTCAATATTAATGTTTGGTTAACACCAACCCAAAAACATCAGCTAGTTCTTATTTTTATCAATGCTCTGTCTAATTGGACGACTATGTGGCAGATGAGGTTTAATGTTGATGAATGTAAAGTTATGCACTTGGAGGCTAAGAATATGCATGCATTATACATACTAGGGGGAGTACAACTGGGGGGATCCGTAGTGGAGAAGGATCTGGGGGTTTTGGTAGATCATAAGCTCAATAATAACATGCAATGCCAAGCTGCAGTTTCCAAAGCGAGCAAAGTCCTTTCTTGTATTAAGAGAGGTGTGGACTCCAGAGACAGAGATATAATTTCCCCCCTGTACAAATCATTAGTAAGACCTCATCTGGAATATGCAGTTCAGTTTTGGGCCTCAGTTCTCAAAAAGGATATCGGAGAACTGGAGAAAGTCCAGAGAAGAGCAACCAAACTGATAAGAGGAATGGAGGAGCTCAGCTATGAGGAAAGATTAGAGGAACTGAATTTATTCACTCTTGAGGAGGGGAGAATAATGGGGGATATGATCAACATGTACAAATATATAAGGGGTCCATATAGTGAACTTGGTGTTGAGTTATTCACTTTACGGTCAACACAAAAGACAAGGGGACACTCTTTACATCTAGAGGAAAAGAGATTTCATCTCCAAATACGGAAAGGTTTCTTCACAGTAAGAGCTGTGAAAATGTGGAACAGACTCCCTCCAGAGGTGGTTCTGACCAGCTCAGTAGATTGCTTTAAGAAAGGCCTGGATACTTTCCTAAACGTACATAATATAAGTGGGTACTAACATTTATAGGTAAAGTTGATTCAGGGAAAATCCGATTGCCTCTCGGGGGATCAGGAAGGATTTTTTTCCCCTGCTGTAGCAAATTGGATCATGCTCTGCTGGGGTTTTTTGCCTTCCTCTGGATCAACTGTGGGTATAGAATTGGGTATATGGGATTGTACGATATTTTTTATTTTATTTTTATAATTTTTTTATGGTTGAACTGGATGGACTTGTGTCTTTTTTCAACCTGACTAAATATGTAACTATATCCCAAATAATTTGATTAATTTACAGGACTTGAATTATTTTTTAATAATTCAAGAAATTATAAAATCACTTCAAAAATATAATAAAGTAATATATTCATAGGTGGGAAGAAGTAATGTAGTGAAAATGGATATACTTCCAAAACTATTATACATATTCCAAGCCATCCCCTTGTTTCCCCCCCAAAAATTAATGATGTTAAGCTATAGGAAGTTTTATTTGGACACAAAAAAAAACACAAATAAAATGGGAAATTTTAAGTAGAACAAAAAAATATGGAGGTCTTGCGTTACCTGACTTTTCTAGATACTTACAAGCCACATCATTAATCAGAATAATAGACTGGTACCATAATACAGAAAATAAGCAATGGATCAATCTAGAAGAGGATATCGTAGGAATACAACTTAAGTCCCTCCCATGGATTAAACCCCATCAACGACCTGAGAAAAAAGATCTAACTATTTTTGTCTCACAAATATGGGGTGCAGAACTAAAAAAAGGAGGGGCTATCCACAATGATTAGACCTATGACACCATTGTTCTCCAATCCTGAATTTCCACCAGCTCTAGAAGCCACAAAATTCATAAAATGGAATAGATTGGAGAACAGGAGGTTGACCCAAATTCTAGTGGATGGCAAACTCCCAAAACTGCAGGATTTAGGACCCGAATATACAAAAAATTGGATACAATATTTTCAACTAAACACATATATTAAATCAAAAATACAACTACCTCTGATTAACCTCCCTGGCGGTATGATTATTTCAGATTTTAAGTGCTGAAAGCGGTACCATTATTTTGCAAGGAAATTTGGCGTTTTACATTTGTAGGCCTGTAATTTTTAGGAATAACTCACTTAAGTTTGTCCAAACAAGAGTCTAGTAGACATCTCGGGTATGATAAAGTTTGAAAAACAAAATCATAAATTATAATATAATAAATAACTATAAATAATTATAACAAATAATAATATAATTATAATGAAAATTATTCAATAATGTAATCAAATCAAAAACACTGAAATTTGCTCAGTTGCAGAATTGTCGCTGTCATTACTTTTATTTATTTATGACGAATTTCCCCACAAATCGCTATCTCACAATTCTGCAAGTGATTATAATTTATTATCGCTGTTTTCTAGCTGGTCTAAAACCACTTTTGACATAAAGGGACACTTTTTGGTTGCTATGGACAATCTACAGTTTGCAGGCAGAAAGAACAGTTTTTATTATACAAATGTGCATGTAGGACACTGGGCAGACCACTAGGGACAAGGGGGTGTGTATTTTTTACATACAGTACTGTAATCTGTAAGATTACAGTATACTGTATGTACTGTGTTTATTTACCTTTTTGAATTTGGCGCCGTTCCCTGCCCCCGTGCGTCGTAACGTCTCAGGGAACGGAGCTCGGTGGCACACAGGCACTGTGTGAATCGAGCGAGGACACCGCTCGATCACACAGCGGAGAGGCATCACAGGATCCAGGGGACAAGGTGAGTAAACCATGCCTGTGGATGCTGTGAGGCGATCCCGAGTCTGGCTCGGGGTTACCGCTTTTGGTTCTGAAATTCCACCCCGAGCCAGACTTGGGAATACCGCCAGGGGGGTTAAGTTCGAAAAAATATTAGTAGAAGAAGATAAACCAACTTAAAAATTGTCTTTAGTATATAATCTGTTACTTCCATCCGGACCTCTTAATGAAATAACAAATATGAAAAAATGGGAGGAGGAAATAGGGTGCCTGATGGCAGTGACAGATTGGGAGAAAGCATTCACAACAATACATAAACCTTCAATAGCAGTTAAACACCAGGAAAGAAATTATAAAATTCTGATGAGGTGGTATTGGAGCCCAGTGGCCCTAAATAAAATAAAGAAAATACAGAGACCTGTTGGAGATGTCGCAAGAATAGGGGAACTGCGGCTCATATTTGGTATGGATGTCATGTGGTGAGGGATTTCTGGAATAAGATATTTGAGATATACCAGAAAGTGTCTGAATTTTAGATTCAACCAAGTATAAAGGTGGCAATATTATCTATAATACCCGGGTCAATAAAACCCATAAAGACAGATATCCTCCACCACATGACTACAGCAGCTAGAACAATAATAGCTTGTAGATGGCAGAAAATAAAAAGTCCTACAATAACGGAATGGATATGTGAAATGAACAAAATCCAACACATGGAAAGACACATAAGGGAAGAAGGGTTTATAAAGAATCAAATGCCCAAAATTTGGCAATGGTGGGATGAATTTTGGACCCCAACGAATTTAATAAACTATTTATGAAAATGAGAATATCGCCCCATAGAGGGAGGAGGGAGAGAGAGGGGAAAGAGAATGATGTTGTTTTTTTTGTTTTGTTTTTTTGGAATTGGGTATGAATGGGAAATAGTTTTTTTTTACTGTAAAATATGACTACTTATCGTATAAAGAAGATAATAAGCACATGAATGTATTTGTATAAATTGTGTAAAGTTTGTAAAAAATTTATAAAAATAAATTGAAAACAATGACCACAAGTGTAAGGAGTCTTCTTCCCACCGATTATCACATTAACCTCCCTGGCGGTATGATTCTGTCTGGAATTACGTACCAAAAGCGGTACAATTATTTTGCAAGGAAATTTGGCGTTTTATACTGTAGGCCTGCAATTCTTAGGAATAACTCACTTAAATCTGTCCAAACAAGAGTCTAGTAGACATCCCGGGTATGAAATTTTTTTTAAAACAAAATTATAAATTATAATATAATAAATAATTATAACAAATAATAATATAATTATAATACAAATTATTCACTAATGTAATCAACTCAAAATCACTGAAATTTGCTCAGTTGCAGAATTGTCGCTGTCATTACTTTTAATTTTTTATGACGAATTTCCCCACAAATCGCTATCGCTCAATTTTGCAAGTGATTATAATTTATTATCGCTGTTTTCTAGCTGCTCTAAAACCATTTTTTACATTTTTTTTTACATTTACTTTTGGTTGCTATGGACAATCTACAGTTTGCAGGCAGAAAGAACAGTTTTTATTATATAAAAGAACACGTAGGGCACTGGGCAGACCACTAGGGACAAAGGGGGTGTGTATTTTTTACCTACAGTACTGTAATCTGTAAGATTACAGTATACTGTATGTAATGTGTTTGTTTACTTTTTTGAATTTGGTGACGTTCTCCGCCCCTGTGCGTCGTAACGTCGCAGGGAACGGAGATCGGCGGCACACAGGCACTGTGTGAATCGAGCGAAGACCCGCTCGCTCACACAGCAGGGATGCATCGCTGGATCCAGGGACAAGGTAAGTAACTTACCAGGAGAAGGTAAGCCGCGCCGCTGCACGATCTGCACATCTACCCTGAGCGTGACTCGGGGGTACCGATCCTAGCATGGAAAAACCACCCCGAGTCACGCTCGGGGATACCGCTAAGGAGGTTAATGTATCATGGCTAGATATAGTACGTTTTAGCAGGGGTTCCCTGGGACCGTAAAGTTCTTTCAAGGGTACCTCTGTGTTGAAAAGGTTGAGAAAGGCTGCCCCTAGATTGCTAGGGGTTCTTTAATAAGAAATAAGCTGTGGATTGACTTTACACTCAAGGGCACCTGCATAGTTTCAGGACCAACATCAATAGGCAAAGCGAGTGGACTGGAACCATTGGAACTTCTTCTTATCTTTTCTCTCACATACTGTAAGTAACAAATGGCACAAATTATCTTTTCGTTATCTATAAAAGTGTCATTCTTCCCAGTGGCCACCAATGTGTAAGGGGTATTCTCTCTCCCACTAGCCAACAATGCAAGGGGACCCAAAAAATTATCCGATTTGGATGTCATATTCTCTAGGAATGCCACATTCCCAGGGCTCAAGTCCAAGCGGGAACGCGTGGGAACGGAGTCCCTGCACTTTTTTCACAGCAGGAACACAGTTCCCTTTGCAGGACTAGAGCAGCCGAGAGCAGCCAAGCCACCCAAGCCAATCCTTCACTAAGCAGTGATGCCCAGCTCGAGTCAATGTCAGGGGCAGGCGAACCTTAGTAATCCTTTATGTAACTGGCTGCTTCCTGTATATGGATTCATCGGGTAGTGTGCGGGTATTCCGTCACTTCCTCAATGCCACAATGTCTCCTGGGTCATTGTCATTGTTCCCAGGAGACATTGCGGAGGTCTGCCGCGAGTTATCGCGGGATTTAGAAAGAACTTGCTTAAAGTAACATAAAGGATTACTAAGGTACAGTGGATCGAAAAAAGGAGACATTGCGGAGGTCTGCCACGAGTTATCGCGGAATTTAGAAAGAACTTGTTCTTTCTAAATCCCGCGATAACTCACAGCAGACCTCCGCAATGTCTCCTGGGAACAATGACAAAAGCTCCCAGGAGACATTGCGGCATTGAGGAAGTGACGGAATACCCGCACACTACCCGATGAATTCATATACAGGAAGCGGCCAGTAACATAAAGGATTACTAAGGTACAGTGGATCGAAAAAAAAAAAAAACGTGGTTTAGTAATTATGCATATAAGCGTATCATTTTTTTTTTTTTTTTGTTGGGGGAGTGGATCTTGGGTGGGAGATCCCACACATTTTTCCCCAGGACTTGGCCCCTGCCCATTCCCTATTATTTTATTTATTATATCTACAACTTACTGACGATTCTAGAAGGGGTTCCCTGAGATCTAAAAGTTGTTTCAAGAGTTCCTCCGGGGGGAAAATGTTGAGAATGGCTATTCTAATACAAGTAGAGTGAAACATGTCTGTAGGAAAGAAGTACAGTATAAAGGGATTAGTCCTCATGTAAGAACAGTCAACTGTGCATTCAGAAACACTGGCTTATTATGCAGATACAGTGTGGTTGATTTACCAAAACCGGAGAGTGCAAAATCTGGTGCTGCTCTGCATATAAACTAAACTTTGCCAGAGAAGAGGTGGATATGTATTTACCACAATACCAGCATATGTGATCGTTACAGGGATGCCTGGTTTTCTTGGTACAGTGGAACCTTGGTTTACGAGTAACGAGTAACGAGCATTTTGAATAACTTTAATAAAAAAAAAAATCTGACTTGGTTTGCGAATGTTGTCTCGCAAAACAAGCAGAATTCAAGCTAATGGGGTGTGCAATACTGCATTTGGCCAGAGGTGCGGGGGCGCCCGAGCAGAGCCAATCGGAACCAATCGGAGCCAATCAGAGTATTCCTCGCCTCTGTTTTTTGATGATTTATATTGAGTAAGAAACTCTGTATATAACACACTTGCAATATATGTATAGTCCCGAAGAAGCAGGGGATCCCATGTAACACGTAGACCAGTTACAAGTACATGTATCCATCAGGTTTACATATTTTTGTATTTATTGCAAAGTTTCTTTATGCATATCTATGTTTTTAATATTGTGTTTATGATAACGTTTTATAAGTAATAAAATGTATATAGATTTTTATTCTGACTTTGTTTTCATTTGGCATATTTAAAGTCCCAAAATACCATATTAATTTATAGGATGATGCCAATGTGAAATTGAGATTGTATTTTATGACATGTGCTCTACCTTACAACTTTCTGCATATAAAACAATCAGCTTATGCCGCGTACACACAACCGTTTTTCATTACGAGAATTGGTCATTAAAAGCGATCGTGTGTAGGCTCCAAAGTATTTTTCTCGACGAGAAAAATGGGCATTAAAAATTTAGAACCTGCTCTTTTTTTCTCGACGTTTTTCACGTCGTAGTTTTTCTCGTCATGAAAAATGGTCGCGTGTAGGCTTTAACGACGGGGAAAAAACGCACATGCTCAGAAGCAAGTTATGAGAAAAAAAATTTGCATAATCAAGCCGAAAGGGTGGTGCCATTAGAATGGAACTTCCCCTTTATAGTGTCGTCGTACATGTTGTACGTCACCACACTTTGCTTGAGCATTTTTTATCACGATCGTGTGTATGCAAGGCAGGCTTGAGAGGAATCACGTTGAGAAATGACCATGACATGAAAAACGGTCGTGTGTACGCGGCATTACAGATTTTTGTCAAACTAAACCAGATTTTGCACTCTCTAGTTGTAGTAAATCAGCCCCAGTGTATAGCAATTTTTTCCAAACTGCATACAGCTATTTCATGCTTTTTCTTGTTAAAAAAAAGTATATTTGATATTCTAAGATATATAAATATATATATTAATGGGACCCACACCACCACAGCCATCCTGTGCTGTGATGCAGTATATAAACACTGTAAGGCAATATGGTTCATGAACACAAAAAATCCCATTTACTTATAGGTATGATGCCTGGGATACAGAAAATGCCATAAGCTCATATGTTGTGTAAGGGATACATGATTAGCCACTCAACATGCGGCTCATCCCTACAACCAAGAGTTGTCCGGCCGGCCAGTATGGGAGAGACCTGTCATCCGCATTGCCCATCATCTCACTTTATAGTGTGCAACCTGGCTCAGCCTCAGCACCGCTGCCTTGCTGAAAGGCAGCCAATGGCTGTGCAGCATTGCCGGTTTCTGAAATTCAAGCCAATGAGGCTGTAGCTATGTTCCTGTATGACGTTAGCCCTCCCACTTCACGCAGTGATGGGAGAAGGAGGAGAAAAATACAGAGGAGAATAAGTGAAAAATTAAAAGAGGCGAGTGAGGAGTTATGCCGCGTACACAGGATCGGTTAAACCGATGAGAATGGTCTGATGGACCGTTTTCATCGGTCAAAACCGGTTGTGTGTGGGCGCCATCAGTTATTTAACCATCGGCTAAAAAAAAACGAACTTGTTTTAAATTTAACCTATGGATTCCTAACCGATAGAAAAAAAACGATCGTAAGTAGGCAAGACCATCGGTTAAAAATCCACGCATGCTCAGAATCAAGTCGACGCATGCTTGGAAGCATTGAACTTTGTTTTTTTTCAGCACGTCGTTGTGTTTTACGTCACTGCATTCTGACACGATACTTTTTTTAACCGATGGTGTGTAGGCGCGACGGACCATCAGTCAGCTTCATCAGTTAACAGATGAAAACGGTCCATTGGTATGTTCTCATCGGATGGACTGATCGTGTGTACGCGGCATTAGAGTATCTTTTCAGTTAACCAATTTTCATACGGAAAAATAAGTAATGTAAAACTTGAAGGACAGATATATGTTCTGTCCTATGCCCAATAGTGGAATGTTTTTACTTATGTTTTTTTTGCGCAATTGCATATAGTTTATATACTGTTTTTGTGCATGTTTGCAAAATTAAAGTGGGTCGGTCTGGATGAAGACCAGGGCCAAATTTGTGTCCCAGTCCAGGCTGAGCATGACCTAAAGCTAAGCCTTCTTGAAACAGAAAGTATTAGCCTTTCTCACTTCCAAATCCCCAAAATACGAGAATTGTTCCCAATTTAGAATGGTGAACGGTGGTCCAGACTAAAAAGTTATCTTTTCACCTGTGCCCTTTATTTTTAGGATTTGTGATGTGATATATTCGTATAACTTCTGTTTGGCAAGGTTCTACTGTGGTTTTTTACTGGTGTATTGGAGGGCTTTTTGGTCCCATAAAGTCCATGTTATCACGATCTAGGTCAGTGGTCTCCAAACTGCAGCCTGGGAGCCAGATGTTGCCCTTCACTTGTCTTTATCTGGCCCTTGGGACACTATTCCACCAATCGATAACCAATGATGAAGCAATATCCTTCTCACTGATATCAACAAAGGGGCACAATTCCTCCCAATAAAACAAAAAAGAAAATGAAGGGACATTGATGCTGGGGCATTTTCTACTTCCACTGGTCACAGTCTGGCCCCCCTAAAGTCTGAAGGACAGTAAATTGGTTCTTTTCTTAGAACGTTTGGAGACCCCTGATCTAGATAGAAGGAGAAGACAGAAAGGTGACTGTAAAGGAAGAAGGAAATACAGAGAGGGTAAAATAATGATAAAAATGTTATTCTCCCTCTACCAGAATCCATACAAAAACCTATGTTGTCACCTTGATTATAAACATTAAAAATAAGTATGACAATAAAAAGTATATAATATGGAACCTGTAATATCTGGTCTATGCCATCAAGATCTTGGAACTCTGGGCATTTGTGGTCCTTGTGTGCTCAATATGTGGGCTGGAAAAACTATTTTCCTTGTGATCGAAGGAGAGAACATCTGGTATTCATTCAATTACCCCTGAGGAAGAATATGAAAAAAAAATTGAAATGTGTTGGGCTACCCAAAAAATAAGTACTTTTATGATTACATGAACTGTAGCTACTTATATGCTCTTGGTCCGGGTTGATCTGATCTGGGTTGGAATGTAGTTATCACCAATGCAATATGTATATATGGTTCAACCAACTATGGTTTGGATGATTGTCCTGTAATACATACAGTGTTTTTTTATTGTCATATTTATTTTTAATGTTAATAATAAAAGTGAAGATTTTTAACGTAATTGAGTTTGTTGCCTTTATTGCCTTTATTGTCCCAACGGAGGTTTTTGTATGGATTTATATTGACTATGGGGATGGAGACAACCTCTTTCCACCCCAGAAATTAATTTTTCATTTTGAATTGTCCTTCTACCAATCTGACCTGCTTCATTCTCTCCCACGCCACTTATCTGACACTCCCACCTGATCTTATTCTCTCTACCTGTCACTCAGTACATGTCTCATGCTTCTCTGTGTACCCATCTCATTCTCTTCATCTGGTCTTACAACATTCCCACCCAATGTCATTCTCTCTACCTGTCATTCTATTCATATAGAATAAAGACATAACTTATGGAGGTTTCATGGAGTTGTACCAGTCCAAAATGTAGTACGTTATACATGGTTGCATGTGGCCGTATACATATTGATCATCTACGGTATGTCATTTTTTTAAATACTCATTGAAATATTCACATGGATTGTGTATTATATGGGGTCATCCATGCTTATATGTTTGAATTGGTATACAGTTTTAAAATGTTTTCTGTAGAATTTTAGGTTTATGAAAATAAAGATCACATTTTTATGAATAATGCATGGATTCCTTGGACCAGTGGAACTGAGAAACCTCCAAGTCTTATTGTATCTTTATTTTCTAATCATTATATAGATTGGTTAGTTCCTTGAGGCAATTATAATAATTTTTCCAATATTGTTAATTGATGAATTTATCAACTTGGCACCTTGGGGGATGGCTTATTATGACTCTTTTTCCCGCTAGCTGTACCTGCTACATCATATTCTCTGTGTACATGACTCACTCTCTTCATCCAATACTCTCACCTAATGTCATTCTACCTGTCTCATTATATTCTCTGTGTACCTGCCTCCTTCTCTCTATTCATGAGACACCTGATCCCACTCACTCTACCTGTTTCTCTGTACGTGTATCATTATTCTCTGTGTACCTGCCTGAGTCTCTTCAACAACCCATCAGACACTCTCATCTGATCCCATTCTCTGTACCTGTCCCTCATTATATTCTGTGTATATGTCTCTCTATATTCTCTGTGTACGTCTCATTATATTATCTCTGTATATATCTCATATATTCTGTGTACACATAACAGTATATTTTCTGTGTATTTGTCACATTATATTGTCTTTTTATGTCTGATCATATTTTCTGTGTATATGGCTTATTATAGTCTCACTGTACAGTATATGTCTCGCTATAGATTCTGGTGGTAGGGGGCTAAATTCTTAGAAGGAAGCGCCAAACCGTATGTTGTCTACTGGGCAAGTCTTATTGTATCTTTATTTTCTAATCAGTATATAGACTTAAAAGAGCTAATAAAAGTCCTGGGTGGCTTAACTCCGAAGTAAAAATGCATATAAAAGTAAAGGAGAAGACCTTCAAAAAATACAAGACTGAGGTATCATCATCAGCATTCCAACTTTACAAAGAATGAAACAAGAAATGTAAGGGTGCAATCAGGGCGGCTAAGATAGAGCACGAAAGGCACATAGTGGAGGAGAGTAAAAAAAATACCAAGAAATTCTTTAAGTCTATAAATAGTAAGAAAGAGAGTTCAGATCATATTGGTCCCATAAAGAATGATGAAGGGAATCTGGTTACTAAGGATCGAGAGATGGCAAAGTAATTGAATGTATTCTTCTCCTTGGTCTTCAAAATGATCTACTCTTCCCACACTCCTACCCTCTGTCCTTCTCTGTACCTGTCCCCATTCTCTACTTCTCTGACACTCTCATCTGATCTCATTCTCTCTACCTGTCTCTCTGCACATCTCATTATTTATTTAATTTGCTTTATTACAGGTACTTATATAGTGTAGTGCTGTCAATATGCAGCGCTTCACATATATATTGTACATTCACATCAGTATTCTCTCTGTACCTGTCTCATTCTCTTCTTCTACTCATCAGACACTCTCACCCCATGTCCTTCTCTTTACCTGTGTCATTATATTGGGGTTTGTGAGAAAAACAATCAGCGCCACAATGCTAATAAATTTCTCCTATAATGACGTGAAAAAAAATCAAATATACCCCTCCTGAGTGTCTACACAGCTGCTGATCACTTATAGTGATACACCACACCTATTAATTAATATTAATTTTGTGAAAATAGTGCAGCGCTGCGTATCTATAAATCTTATATAAACAAATAATTATACATTCCATAAAACTATTTATGAAAAAAAATAAAATACATTATAAAAAAAAAACAGTTCATATGAAGGTTTCCAAAGCGGTCACCGCTGTGTACGATCCTATTTAAATGGATCTAATATTCAGTGCACACCACCACCTGCTAAAATGCCTGCTCACCTCAAGGATGAGTATAAAACTCATAGACAGATCACTTCTCGTGTCCACCACAATCAATCCACTTTACCAACGGTAGTAATTCCTACAGTCCCCAGACTGCACCTCTGTGTGGGTAATCAACGTTTGAATTGTCTCCAAACACCAATTTCCTCCATTCGCTTTTTAATAATAAATTCCACTTACCGTATTTATCGGCGTATACCGCGCACTTTTTTGTCCTGAAAATCAGGGCAAAATCGTGGGTGCGCGATATACGCCGATACCCGCTTTCCCGCGCCGAGTTTGAACACTGCACCGGCATATACCGAGCACAGTACATTCGTGTATAGTCGGGCAGGCTCGGCTCCTCTCGCGCTCACGTCCTGGACGTACAGGACGTGAGCGCGAGAGTAGCTGAGCCTGCCCGACTATACACGAGTGTATTGCGCTCGGCATATACCGGCGCAGTATTCAAACTCGGCGCGGGAAAGTGGGGATCGAGCGGGGAGGACGCCGCAGAAGGACGCCAGACCCGACGAAGAGGACACCCGAAGCCACAGACAGACGCTGGACCCGACGAGGCCGCCGATGGACGCCGCGCAAGACACCAAAACTGTAAGTACTAAAATGTTTTTTTACAGGAATGTCGGGTCCACTTTAGGGGTGCACGCTGTACGCCGGAGCGCGCAATACCACGATAAATGCGGTATATTTCCAGGGGTTAAGGACATGAAACAAAAAACACAAGTACCATAGTGTTCTCTGCTTTTAAATTTATTAAAAAAGCCCCCCTAAAAAGTTACACTTACAAGAAATAACAATAAAAACAGCATGTATCAAATCGCCAGCTCATTCACCGCAGATGTAGACTCACGGTGCTGAGGCTGGGTTCACACTACTACACTACTTTCATCCTACTTTGCTCTGCTACATTGGTCCTACATTGATCCTACATTGGTCCTACATCCATCCTACTTTCATGAACAGGATACTACTTTGGTCCGACTTCAATGATATTCAATGGGCCTGAAGTAGGATCAATGTAGGACCAAAAGTAGTACAGGGAGCATTTTCAAAGTCGGACCGACTTGTGTAGGACGCTACAAGACGCTCTCATAGGGAAACATTGAACACAGAGCAAAGTAGGATGAAAGTAGTGTAGTAGTGTGAACCCAGCCTAACTTTTTAGGGGGGCTTTTTTAATACATTTAAAAGCAGAGAACACTAAAGTACTTGTGTTTTTTGTTTCATGTCCTTAACCCCTGGAAATATAAGTGGAATTAATTATTAAAAAGCGAATGGAGGAAGGTGGTGTTTGGAGACAATTCAAACGTTGATTACCCACACAGAGGTGCAGTCTGGGGACTGTAGGAATTACTACCATTGGTAAAGTGGATTGATCTTGGTGGACACAAGGAGTGATCTGTCTATGAGTTTTATACTCATCCTTGAGCAGATCAGGCATTTTAGCAGGTGGTGGTGTGCACTGAATATTGGATACATTTAAATAGGATTGTACACAGCGGTGACAGCTTTGGAAACCTTCATATGAACTGTTTTTTTTTATAATTTATTTTATTCATAAATTGTTTTATGGAATGTATAATTATTTGTTTAGATAAGATTTGTAGATCTGCACTATTTTCACAAAATTATATTGGGGTTGATTTACGGCAAATAGACTGCGCACTTTGCAGTTGCTCCAGAGCTTAGTAAATGAGCAGACGCTCTGCTGACTTCCATCATCCATTCATGCTGTGTTTTTTTTTTCCTTCCATGTGATTGGGTATTCTTTGCCAAGGGAAGCTTTACCTCATTTACTAAGCTCTGGAGCAACTACACTCGGAGAAGGCAACTGCACTTTGCAAAGTGCACATTCTATTTGCCATTAGTAAATCAACCCCATTGTCTGTATACCAGTCTCTCTATATTCTCTGTATATGTCTCATTATATTCCCTCTATTTATTTCTCTGTCTCTATATTTCCTATGTACATGTCTCATTATATCCTCTGTATATATGTATTATTATATTCTCTGTATTTTAGGCATAACCAGAACCTTTAGGTCCCTGTGCAAGAAATCATGAAGGCCCACCCTGACCACAGGGGGGGGTCCTTTCTATTGGTCCTGGGGCCCTTTCCTCTGGTCCCCGGCCTTTCCCTTTTGCCCGGGGCCCTTCCCACTGATCCCAGGGCCCACAACTTTTGGGGGTCGCAGCAGTGAGGACTGAGCCCTCTGGTCTTGGGGCCTTTCCTTCCAAGCCCAGGGCCCTTCCCACTGATCCCAGAGCCCACAACTTTTGGGGGTCGCAGCAGTTAGAGCCAAGCCCTCTGGTCCTGGGGCCATTCTCTCTGAGCCTGAGGCCCTTCCCACTGATCCCAGGGGCCATGACTTTGGGTTCACAGCAGTGAGGACTGAGCCTTCTGGTCTTGGGGCCTTTCCTTCCAAGCCCAGGGCCCTTCCCACTGATCCCAGAGCCCATAACTTTGGGGGTCAAAGCAGTGAGAACCGAGCCCATGTTCTGCAGCTGGCCCCTTCCTGCCATCTTGGCTCCACCCTCACCCCCCAGTGGTGGAACGCCAGGGACCTTCGCAACCCTGGTAGTTCCACCACTCCTCTGTATGTACAGTATGTCTCATTATAGTTTGTGTATATATGTATTATGATAGTCCTGTATCTATTTATTATTATATTCCCTGTGTACATGTCTCATTTGGGGGATTTACAAAAAATGGTGCACAGAGAATCTGGTGCTGCTGTGCATGGCATCCAATCAGCTTCTAACTTGAGCTTGTTCAATTAAGCTTTGACAATAAAACCTGGAAGCTGATTGGCTACCATGCACAACTGCACCTGATTCTGTGTGCACCAGTTTTAGTAAATCTCTCCCATGTATTCTCTGTAAATAGAGCATGTCTGATTATATTCTGTGTTCATGTCTCATTTGGGGGATTTACTAAAACTGGTGCACAGAGAATCTGGTGCTGCTGTGCATGGCAGCCAATCAGCTTCTAATGGCTCATACACACTATAAGAACATTTTCATCCAAAGAACTTTCGTACGATTTTCGTGTAGTGTGTACACAACTTTCTACAGCCCATTCCGACCCTTTGAACAAAATTTTTCGAAGGGACAAGCTCCAAAAATGTTCTCATACGGGAACAGAATGAACGATCTTTACTTACCGTTGTCGTACGAGAAAAATCAGAAACGTAAGACTGCGCATGATCAGAAACAATAAGCAACAAAAAAGCCTTCTGAGAGGACAGCCATGCAGACCAATTTGATGCAGTGTGTGGCATATGGTCTGAGCACTGACAGGTTGACCCCCCCATCCCTTCAACCTCTACAGCAATGCTGGCAGCACTCATACACATTATTTCCCAAAGACAACCTCTGGATATGACGCTGAGCACGTGCACTCAACTTCTTTGGTCGACCATGGCGAGGCCTGTTCTGAGTGGAACCTGTCCTGGTAAACCACTGTATGGTCTTGGCCACCGTTCTGCAGCTCAGTTTCAGGGTCTTGGCAATCTTCTTATAGCCTAGGTCATCTTTATGTAGAGCAACTATTCTTTTTTTCTGATCCTCAGAGAGTTCTTTACTAGGGTTGTCCCGATACCGATACTAGTATCGGTATCGGGACCGATACCAACCATTTCCCCGAGTACTTGTACTCGGAGAAAATGCTCCGATACTTTAACGATACCTGACTCCCCCTCCGTGCTGCTGCCGTCCTCTGCTCTGTTCCCCCCCCTCCGTGCTGCTGCCGTCCTCTGCTCTGTTCCCCCCCTCCGTGCCGCTGCCATCCTCTGCTCTGTTCACCCCCTCCGTGCCGCTGCCGTCCTCTGCTCTGTTCCCCCCTCCGTGCCGCTGCCGTCCTCTGCTCTGTTCTCCCCCTCCGTGCCGCTGCCGTCCTCTGCTCTGTCCCCCCCCCCCTCCGTGCCGCTGCTGTCCTCTGCTCTGTTCCCTCCCTCCGTGCCGCTGCCGTCCTCTGCTCTGTTCCCCCCCTCCGTGCCGCTGCTGTCCTCTGCTCTTTTCCCTCCCTCCGTGCCGTCCTCTTCTCTGTTCCCCCCCTCCGTGCCGCTGCCGTCCTCTGTTTTTGCTCTCCCCCTCCGTGCAGCTGCTTCCCCCATCCGTGATCTGTGTCCCCCCTCCGTGTCCTCCTCCGCCCCCTCTATCAGGATGGAGCTGCGGTAGGAGCCGCTAACCCCGGCTCCTACCTTTTCTGAATGAACAGAGTCAGTGATCACCGACTCTGTCCATTCATATGACTGAGAATTGTAAACTGTGTTTACGATGCTTCAGTTTATGAATGGATAGGAGCCTCTGTCTCCTGTCCATTCATTTCCAGTGCAGCTGAGAAAGGGACTGGGGAAGCTGTGTCCTTAGTCCCTTTCTCTGTTTTAAAGGGGAGATGTCAGAGGTCTGTTAAGACCCCTGATATCTCACCAAAGCCCCCCAACAAGGCTAATTAAAAAAAAGAAAAAACAATTTGCAATAAATTTAAAAAATAAAATGTAAATAATAATAATAGAAAAAAAACACACACTGACAATCTACTACCCCCCCCCCCCCTAAAAAATAAAATAAAAATCACTGTTAAAAAAAAAAAAATACTGTCACATGACATTAAAAAAAAAAGTATCGGTATTCGGTATCGGCGAGTAGTTGAAAAAAAGTATTGGTACTTGTACTCGGTCTCAAAAAAGTGGTATCGGGACAACCCTATTCTTTACCATGAGGTGCCATGTTGAGTTATTTTGAGGGGACGGCAAATTGACACTGTTATACAAGCTGTACACTCACTACTTTACATTGTAGCAAAGTGTCATTTCTTCAGTGTTCTCACATGAAAAGATACAATAAAATATTTACAAAAATGTAAGGGGTGTACTGACTTTTGTGAGTTACTCTATATGTATGTATATATATATATATATATATATATATATATATATATATATTATAATATTCTCTGTATGTGTATCTCTCATTATATTCTGTGTGCATGTATCATTGTATTCTCTGTATATATTGTATCTCTATATATTCTCTCTGTATCCCTCTATATTCTGTGTATACCGTATATCTCATTATATTCTCTGTATGTGTGTCTCATTATATTCTCTGTATGTGTGTCTCCATTATATTCTGTGCACATGTATTATTTTACTCTCTGTATATACTGTATCTCTTTATATTTACTCTGTATAAGAACTCTCTGTATATGTCTCATTTTACTCCCTGTATCTCTTTATATTATCTTTCTATACTCTGTATAAGTATTTATTTATAGTCTCTATATGTCTCATTATATTCTCTGTGTATCTCTATATGTCTCCCTATGTATATGTCTCATTATATTCTCTCTATATGTCTCTGTATCCCTCTATATACAGTATATGTCTGCCCCCCCATTCTCCAGACTCTCTCCCACTAGAGGTCCCTGTATGTCCCCCCAGTATTATATATATCTCTCTCTTCTGTATGTATTATTATAGGGGGTCTGTGCTGTTGCTCTCCCCCATCTGTTTGTTATATGTTCCTCTTCTCCTGCCCCCCCTCATTCCTCTCCCACCTGCCTCATTCCTTCACATGTCTGTCTCATTCTCTATACCTGAGTATTGCCCAGACAGCCCTCCCCTCCTCCCCCCTGTATTGCCCCCCTCACTCCTCTCCTGTCTCTCTCCTCCCCCCACTCTGCTCCCCACTACACCCCCCTCCTTCCTGTCTCTACACCCCCCCTCCTTCTTTTGTCGCCCACCTCCTCCTCTTACAGTACCCTAACCCTCTCCACCAATCCGCTTCTCCCTCAGTCTCCCAGACCTGTCTCCCGCGCGGCATGCCGGGACACGTAGTCCACCTCCTCCCTCCTCCCCACTGAGCCCGCCGCGCCGACGACTACAACTCCCGGCGTCCCCCGCGGCCGGCTTCTCTCAGCCCGGCCTGTGATTGGCTGCTGTGTGCAGAATGAATGAAATTGTACAGTATTGTGATATTAGAGGGGCTGCAGTGTTCCTGCTTAATACCCAGCAGCACCATGAACACAGCCCTGCACAACCCCCTCAAATCGTGAGTACATGTGTGTGCCTGGACCCCCTTCCCTGCCTGCAGGAGAGTGCATGTGTGTGTGCAGGACTTTTATGTCTGTGTGCAGAGCTGCCAAGACGTCTAACCTGTCTCTGGCCATGCATTATCATATATATATATATGTGTGTGTATATATATATATATATATATATATTATCACATTTATTATGTGTATATATATATATATATATATATATATATATATATATATATATATATATATATATTGCACACACATGAATGCATGCACAGATCATGCTGCAAACATATAGTGCAATGGGTAGTATGATGATGATTGTATGTTTGCTTGCATGTAGTGCAGAGGGTAGTATGAGTGTATGCATGCTGGAATATAGTGCAATAGGTAGTATAAGTGTATGCTTCCTTGCATATAATGCAATGGGTAGTAGGAGTGCATGCTTGCTTGCATATAGTGCAGTAGGTAGTATGAGTGCATGCATGCTGACATATAATGCAATGGGCAGTAGGAGAGTGTATGCATGCTGATATATAGTGCAATGGGTAGTAAATGTGTATGCTTGCTTGCATATAATGCAATGGGTAGTATAAGTGCATGCATGCTGCCATATAGTGCAATGGGCAGTAGGAGTGTATGTTTGCCTGCATATAGTGCAGTAGGTAGAATGAGTGCATGCATGCTGACATATAGTGCAATGGGCAGTAGGAGTGTATGCTTGCCAGCATATAGTGCAAGGGGCAGTAGGAGTGTATGCATGCTGACATACAGTGCAATGGGCAGTAGGAGTGTATGCATGCTGACATACAGTGCAATCGGCAGTAGGATTGTATGCTTGCCAGCATATAGTGCAATGGGCAGTATGAGTGTATGCATGCTGACATACAGTGCAATGGGTAGTATGAGTGTATACTTGCCAGCATATAGTGCAATCGGCAGTAGGATTGTATGCTTGCCAGCATATAGTGCAATGGGCAGTAGGAGTGTATGCATGCTGACATACAGTGCAATGGGCAGTAGGAGCATATGCTTGCCTTCATTTAGTGCAGTGGGTAGAATAAGTGTATGCATGCTTACATACAGTATAGTGCAATGGGAAAGTAGGAGCGTAGAACTAGTTGTCGTCAGTCTCTGATTTTTCAGGGACAATCCCAAGTTCAGCTGAAATGTTTGTTCATGGAAGGGTCCCTATAGTAACTGATTACCTGTATGTTCAATGTATCCATCTATTTATGTTCTTTAAGTGTTGGAATGTTTTCTTTTTTTTTTTTTTTTAAATGAGCAGCCAGTCGATGGTAACCTAAGCACCCTCATTCTAGTTTGGCTAAATTAGGGGTATAGAAAGATTTTGGGTCCAGTGAGATGCCATGGCACAGGACAAGCCCAGATACTGCAAAGAGTTTTGGAAATGGTCTGAGTGCCGGATCTAACAGAAACGTGCCATGTCATGTGTCCTGTGTGCTATCCAACACATATGCAGTAGTGACACACCTGACTGCCATTAGTCAGCAGTTCTCGGTGTCGGCGCTTCTTATGCATGGTGCACATGGAAGGAGGATCTGGGATTTGGAAGGGAAAGCCAGCTTGTGTGTGTGTGGATCGGTCACTGCACCCCCTCTGTATACTATGACCACCTGATTGTACAGAACTGTGCAGCAATATGGTACACATAGAGCAGCCTTTCTCAATCCAGGGTTCAGTTGAGGTCTTGGGTTCTTACAAATATTTCTAGGTGTTTCTGTGGAGGTCTTGGGTTCGTCAAAGGTTGCTAGGGGTTTCCTGAGCATTGAGTAATTTCTGCCTTTTAGATATGGAACTGGTGACACCAGGCTATTTTTTTTTTAACTCTATATGGTAGCATTCTTTCCACGAAGTATCACGCTAATGCACTGTGAGCTGTAGATAGAGTAATTGTTGGTGGGGGTTCCCTGGGACCTGTAAGGTATTTCAAGGGTTTAAAAGGATTACTATAACCATCTGATTGTACTGCAGCAATATGATGCAAATAGACCAACCTTTCTCAACCAGGGTTCCATATAACTCCGGGATCACTCCAGAGGTTGCCAGGGGTTCATCAAGCAATTTCTTCTTCTTAGATATGGAACCAGTCGCACCAATAATATTTTAACTATCTTCAAAGTAGCATTTTTTTACACTAAGCACCAATGTAAGAGGCATTGTGACCACCGTGCCAATGTACTCTGAGCTGTAGATACAGTGATTATTATTAGGGGTTCCCTGTAGATATAGTGATTATTGGCAAGGGTTCCCCTAAGAACTGAAGGGTATTTCAAGGATTTCTGCACATAAAAAATTTAAAAAAAAAAGCTAACCACTTGATTGTACCAAAACTACAGCAATAGACCAGCATTTCTCAACCAGGGTTCTATGGAGCCCTAGGGTTACTCCAAGGGTTGCTAGGAGTTCCTTGAGCAATGAGTATTTTCCACCTCTCGACATGGAACCGGTTGCACCAATAATATTTTTTAGCTATCTGTAAGATAACATTCTTTTCACTAAGCCCCAGTGTAAGAAGTATTCTTCTCACTGACCGCCATGTTGATTTACTATGAGTAACTATTGACAAGGGTTCCCTGAGACCTGAAAGGTGTTTAAGGGTTCCTCCACATAAAAAATGTTGAGAAAGTCTTCTAATACCACCTGATTGTACTGGAACTCTGCAGCAATATGTTGCAAATAGAACAACTATTCTTAACCAGGGTTCTGTGAAACCCTAGGGTTATCCCACAGGTTCCAAGAGTTCCTTAACCTGTGGCTGATTGACCTCCATGTGATGGTGCCCACGAGCAACACCACTTGGCAGAGCCAGCTGCAAGACGTCAAAGATCTTTCTAGCTAAGGGTGCCAACACTGTAAGGGGGTATTCGTCTTACTATCAGTGTAGGTGGCATTCTTTCCACTGATCCCCTGAAGAATAGCTTTTAGCAGGGATTTCCTGAGACCTAAATATTATTTCAAGGGTTAAAAGGGTTGAGAAAGGCTGAAATAAGGGCTTAATGTTCACTGTGGGCATTGTGAGCACATACTGTCCTTAATTCCCTCTGCACATCTGGAGAGATGGAGCCCCATGTGACCATTCAGTAGACACCCTTTCATTGCTGCATGCCATGCTTCTCCCTTCGAGTGGCTCTAAGCTGTGCTAAAATCTATCCTAAAGTGTGCCTGCAACTAGTATTATGTATGGATGAGATGACAGGCACCCACGTACCCCCTGCACAGCTCTCTAGGATGATCTGGTGCAACAGCAGTATGATTAAGTGCATGCAGAGGGTTATGCATCCCAGTGCCCCCGTGCATTTCCTTCTGACTATTCGTTCTAGTAACCTTTTTTATTATAAAATGCAAATGTCGCTGGACCCCTTTCAAGTAGAATAAAGTCTTTATAATATTATGCAAGTATTGGATGAAATATTAGATGAATCTTCCCCTTTTTTCTGATGCCTAAACATGCTAGAAATAACTGAGATATGGGTTTATTAGTGGAGCCGTCCTACGTCGCTCTATGATAAAAGTCATTCTAAAGCAATATCAATATATATATTTTGTAATGGGTTCTGTGCTGATAGATGCGGTAGATGTAATACCTGTATAGAGTATACCGCGAACCGTCTGTGACCTGTCTGAGCCTGGAGACACACTTCTGTTTCCTACATAGCCTCAGAAATGTAACATAGATAACCTTTGAGTCTAGAGCTCTCCTGGCAGATAGCTCAGTGCTGGAACTTGTAGTACATCCCAACCTGGTAGTCTACGTGTTAGCTGAGTCTTCACAGCTACATTTATTTCCATACCCATTAAAATGCCGACCCCTGTAGACCTAAGCTTTGAGATTGTATAATAAAATATCACTGATCATTTCATGAACCTTACATGCAATTTTTAATTTTAGCACTGATGAGTATCTATCTAGTTTAAAATGTTTGTGTTCATAGAAATGGTAGATATAACCTGTATAGAACCGTCTGTGACCTGTCTGAGCCTGGAGACACTTCTGTCTCCTGCATAGCCTCAGATATGTAACATAGACAACCCATGAGCCAACAGCTCTCCTGGCAGATGGCTGAATGCTGGAACTTGTAGTATATATCTCAGTCTGGTAGTCTATGTGTTGTCTAAATCTTACATATTAATTTTTTTTTTCCATACCCATTAAAATGCCCCACCCCGGTAGACCCAAGGTATGAGATTGTATGATAAAACATCACTGCTCCTTTAATAAACCTTGCATGCAATTAGCACTGATTAGTTTCTATTTCGTTTATAATGTTTGAGTTCATAGAAATGGTAGATTTAACCTGTATAGAGTACACTGCCAACCGTCTGTGACCTGTCTGGTAGACCCAAGGTATGAGATTGTATGATAAAATATCACTGCTCCTTTAATGAACCTTGCATGCAATTAGCACTGATGAGTTTGTATCTAGTTTATGATGTTTGCGTTTATAGAAATGGTAGATATAACCTGTATAAAGTATAACGTTAACCGTCTGTGACCTGTCTGGTAGACCCAAGTTACGAGATTGTATGATAAAATATCACTGCTCCTTTAATGAACCTTGCTTGCAATTAGCACTTATGAGTTTCTATCTAGTTTATGTTTAAGTTCATAGAAATGGTAGATATAACCTGTATAAAGTATAACGTCAACCATCTGTGACCTGTCTGAGCCTGGAGACACTTTTGTTTCCTACAGCCTCGGAAAAGTAACATAGACAATCCATGAGCCTATGGCTCCCCTTTGGAACTGCTGAGTGCTGGAACTTGTAGTAGATCTTAATCAGGCAGTCTATATGTTATTCGAGTTTAAGATATAGTATATATCCAAGTCTGGTAGTCTATGTGTTATCCGTGTCTTATATGTAGCTTTTTTTTATTTTTTTATTTCCATACCCATTAAAATGCACAACCCCAGTAGACCCAAGATACGAGATTGTATGATAAAATATCACTGCTTCTTTAATGAACCTTGCATGCAATTAGCACTGATGAGTTTCTATCTAGTTTATGATGTTTGAGTTAATAGAAATGGTAGATATAACCTGTATAGAGTATACCGTCACCCGTCTGTAACCTGTCTGAGCCTGGAGACACTTTTGTTTCCTACAGCCTCAGAAAAGTAACATAGACAATCCATGAGCCTATGGCTCCCCTTTGGAACTGCTGAGTGCTGGAACTTGTAGTAGATCCTAATCAGGTAGTTTACATGTTATTTGAGTTTTACATATAGCGTGTTTCTCTATTTCCGTACCCATTAAATTGCCAAACCCTTGTTAGACATAAGCTACAAGATTGCATGATAAAATATAACTTCTCCTTTCATGAACAATACATACTCTTTTTAATACTAGCACTGATGAGTTTCTATCTAGTTTTTAATGTTTGTGTCCAAAGAAATGGTAGATATAACCTGTATAGAGTATACCGACAACCGTCTGTGACCTGTCTGAGCCTGGAGACACTTCTGCCTCCTATGCCTCGGAAAAGTAACATAGACAATCCATGAGCCTATGGCTCCCCCTTGGAACTGCTGACTGCTGGAACTTGTAGTAGATCTTAATCAGGTAGTCTACGAGTTATTTGAGTTTAACATATAGTATATATCCAAGTCTGGTAGTCTATGTGTTATCCGTGTCTTATATGTAGTTTTTATTTTTTTATTTTTCCATAGCCAATAAAATGCCCACCCCGGTAGACCCAAGGTACGAGATTGTATGATAAAATATCACTGCTCCTTTAATGAACCTTGCATGCAATTAGCACTGATGAGTTTTTATCTAGTTTATAATGTTTGAGTTCATAGAAATGATAGATATAACCTGTATAGAGTATACCGCCAACCGTCTGTGACCTCTCTGAGCCTGGAGACACTTTTGTTTCCTACAGCCTCGGAAAAGTAACATAGACAATCCATGAGTCTTTGGCTCCCCTTTGGAACTGCTGAGTGGTGGAACTTGTAGTAGATCCTAATCAGGTAGTCTACATGTTATTCGAGTTTTACATATAGCGTTTTCTCTATTTCCATATCCATTAAATTGCCAAACCCTCGTTAGACCTAAGCTACAAGATTGCATGATAAAATATCACTTCTCATTTCATGAACAATACATACTCTTTTTAATACTAGCACTGATGCGTTTCTATCTAGTTTTTAATGTTTGTGTCCAAAGAAATGGTAGATATAACCTGTATAGAGTATACCACCAACCGTCTGTGACCTGTCTGAGCCTGGAGACACTTCTGTCTCCTACATAGCCTCAGATATGTAACATAGACTAACAATGAGCCAACAGATCTCCTGGCAGATGGCTGAATGCTGGAACTTGTAGTATATATCTCAGTCTGGTAGTCTACGCGTTGTCTAAGTCTTACATATAGCTTTTTTTAATTGAATTTTTTTGTTTCCATACCCATTAAAATGCCCCATTCCGGTAGACCCATGGTACGAGATTGTATGATAAAACATCACTGCTCCTTTAATGAACCTTGCATGCAATTAGCACTGATGAGTTTCTATTTCGTTTATAATGTTTGAGTTCATAGAAATGGTAGATATAACCTGTATAGAGTATTATGTCAACCGTCTGTGACCTGTCTGGTAGACCCAAGTTACGAGATTGTATGAAAAAATATCACTGCTCCTTTAATGAACTTTGCTTGCAATTAGCACTGATAAGTTTCTATCTAGTTTATAATGTTTGAGTTCATAGAAATGGTAGATATAACCTGTATAAAGTATAACGTCAACCGTCTGTGACCTGTCTGAGCCTGGAGACACTTTTGTTTCCTACGCCTCGGAAAAGTAACATAGACAATCCATGAGCCTATGGCTCCCCTTTGGAACTGCTGAGTGCTGGAACTTGTAGTAGATCTTAATCAGGTAGTCTACGTGTTATTTGAGTTTAACACATAGTATATATCCAAGTCTGGTAGTCTATGTGTTATCCGTGTCTTATATGTAGCTTTTATTTTTTTATTTTTCCATAGCCATTAAAATGCCCACCCCGGTAGACCCAAGGTACGAGATTGTATGATAAAATATCACTGTTCCTTTAATGAACCTTGCATGCAATTATCACTGATGAGTTTTTATCTAGTTTATAATGTTTGAGTTCATAGAAATGGTAGATATAACCCGTATAGAGTATACCGCCAACCGTCTGTAACCTCTCTGAGCCTGGAGACACTTTTGTTTCCTACAGCCTCGGAAAAGTGACAATCCATGAGTCTTTGGCTCCCCTTTGGAACTGCTGAGTGGTGGAACTTGTAGTAGATCCTAATCAGGTAGTCTACATGTTATTTGAGTTTTACATATAGCGTTTTCTCTATTTCCATACCCATTAAATTTCCCAACCCTCGCTAGACCTAAGCTACAAGATTGCATGATAAAATATCACTTCTCATTTCATGAAAAATAGATACTCTTTTTATTATTAGAACTGATGAGCTTCTATCTAGTTGTTGATGTTTGTGTTAAAAGAAATGGTAGACATAACCCGTATAGAGTATACCGCCAACTGTCTGTAACCTTTCTGAGCCTGGAGACACTTCTGTCTCCTACATGGCCTCAGAAATGTAACATAGATGATCCATGAGGCTATGGCTCTCCTGGCAGATGGCTGAATGCTGGAACTTGTAGTATATATCCAAGTCTGGTAGTCTACGTGTTATCCGTGTCTTATATGTAGCTTTTATTTTTTATTTTTTTATTTCCATACCCATTAAAATGCCCAACCCCAGTAGACCCAAGCTACGAGATTGTATGATAAAATATCACTGCTCCTTTAATAAACCTTGCATGCAATTAGCACTGATGAGTTTCTATCTAATTTATAATGTTTGAGTTCATAGAAATGGTAGCTATAACCTGTGTAGAGTATACTGCAAACCGTCTTTGACCTGCCTGGGCCTGGAGACACTTCTGTCTTGTACATAGGCTCCAAAATGTTACATAGACAATCCATGAGCCTTTGGCTTCCCTTTGGAACTGTTGAGTGCTGGAACTTGTAGTAGAACCTAATCTGGTAGTCTACGTGTTATTTGAGTTATACATAAAAGCGTTTTCTTTATTTATTCCATACCCATTAAAATACCCAACCCTCATTAGATCTAAACTACGAGACTGTATGATGAAATATCACTTCTCATTTCATGAAAAATAGATACTCTTTTTATTATTAGAACTGATGAGCTTCTATCTAGTTTTTGATGTTTGTGTTAAAAGAAATGGTAGATATAACCTGTACAGAGTATACCGCCAACTGTCTGTGACTTATCTGAGCCTGGAGACACTTTTTTCCTACAGAAATGTAACATGGACAATCGATGAGGCGATGGCTCTCCTGGCAGATGGCTGAGTGCTGGAACTTGTAGTATATATCCTAGTCTGGTAGTCTACCTGTTATTACATGTCTTTTTTTATTTTATTTACATAGCCATTAAAATGCCCAACCCTGGTAGACCCAAGCTACGAGGTTGTATGATACAATATCCTTGCTCCTTTAATGAACCTTGCATGCAGTTAGCACTGTTGAGTTTCTATCTAGTTTATAATGTTTGAGTTCATAGAAATGGTAGCTATAACCTGTATAGAGTATAACGTCAACCGTCTGGGACCTCTCTGAGCCTGGAGACACTTTTGTCCTACATAGCCTCAGAAATGTAACATAGACAACCCCATGAGCCTATGACTCTCCTTTGGAACTGCTGAGCGCTGGAACTTGTAGTAGATCCTAATTGGGTAGTCTGCGTGTTATTCGAGTTTTACATATAGGCTCTCCTCACTTAACGACCAGGTTCCGTTCCAACGACCAGGTCATTAAACGAATTGGTCGTTAAACGAGGAGCCACAAATAATCAATATTTTAAGCATTCTTAATTACTGTACTGTATTGTGAAAAAAAGGTCTAAACACGAAACTCCAGCGCAATAACATTGTTTTACTTTGCATAAGTACAGAACACAATTGAATTCTGTAATGTACTGTACAATACAATGATGTACAGCGCGTTGTTCGGGTGGAGAGAGCTGGTCGTAAGTCCGAGCGGTCATTAAACAGGTAAGTCGTTAAACGAGGAGTACCTTTATAGCGTTCTCTTTATTTATTTCCATACCCATTAAAATGCCCAACCCTCATTACATCTAAGCTTGAGATGAGTTTGTATGATAAAATATCACTTCTCATTTTATGAACCATATATACAATTTTTAATATTAGCACAGATGAGTTTCTATCTAGCTTATAATTTTTGTGTGCATAGAAATGGTAGATATAACCTGTACAAAGTATACCGCCAACCATCTGTGACCTGTCTGGGCCTGGAGACACCTCTGTTTCCTGCATAGCCTAAATGTAACAAAGGCAACCCATGAGCCTATGACTCTCCTACTGGATGGCTGAGTGCTGGAAAATGTAGTATATCCAAATTCGGTAGTCTATGTGTTATCTAAATTTTACATATAGTTTTTTAAAATTTATTTCTGTGCCCATTAAAATGCCAACCCTTGGTAGACCTAAGCTACGAGCGTGTATGATAAAATGTCACTGTTCATTTCATGACTCTTACATTCAGTTTTTTTAGTATTAGCACTGATCAGTTTCTATCAAGTTTATAAGAGGGATGCACCAAAAATGATCGGGTAAAAATAGGGCTATCGGCATTTTGCCAATAGGAAAAAAAAAGGTGCCGAAAATGGCTGAAAAAATTAGCTTACCTCACGCGTATTACTGCCTGTGCCAAGCCGTAATACACAGCCCCTGCGGACATCGCTCTGTCTCCACGGTCATCACTCTGCCCCAGTACCCGCCCTCAATAGCCTGGCTATTTTTGGGTGACGCCGCCATGACCTCTGCCCATCGGACCCTTCCCCAATCAGTTAATGGACTGCCGAGGTGAGCGCTGAAGGTGGAGAAAATAGAGGAGGGAGCACTCACATTGCCACATCCATAAATTTTAAGAGGGACCAAAAAAGGGTACTCAGAGAGTAACCATGGGCTGGACTTTAGAGGCATAGAAAACAATGGAGGTGGAGGTAGTTTATTAGTAAATATAAAAAAAAAAATTATTTTATGAGTCACTTCCCCACCCCCCCTTTTTTTAAATTTATACCTAAAATTCAGTTTGAAATTGATTTACTGGAAATGGCACGGCGTGACCTTTTTAAAGTGTGAATGCGCCAAATACATCAGCACATGCGCAGAAGAAATCCTCGTACGGGGAATTGTAAATATCTCCTAAACCGTGTAGGTTTAGGAGATATTTCCAGCACCTACAGGTAAGCCTTAATCTAAGCTTACAAATAGGTGAAAGTGTGTTGTAGGGGTTTACGACCACTTTATCACTGCGCTGCCAGCAAAGGCGGACCATGTCTGTGGTGTGAAAATATTTTAGAGTTACTTTTTATATACTATTTTGCAGAATCATTTTTAATTAAAGTTGAAATATGTTTACATGAAAGAGAATAACGGCCCTTTGCCATTCTGTTGGTTGGTATTATTTATTACCGTTTTGCACAGTAACTTTTTTAATTAAAGAGAAAATACATTTACATGAAACAGATTAGAGGCCTTTTCGCCATTCTGCTGGGTAGTTCTATTTATTACTACTGTATTGCACAATAATTAATAATAGTGAAACTACTACATAAACATAGAGGCTCTTTGCCATGTTTTGCCTGTTTTTTATTACTGTGCAGCATATTTACGTTTTTTAATTGAAATATATTTCACTTTATTTTCAGTCCAAATTTTGTGTTACTTTCCATAAAAGTTATTTTACGTTAGTGGTTTCTATTTTTTTTTATTCATATTTATTTAAAGTGGTTCTGAAGGCAGAAGGTTTTTTTTTATCTTAATGCATTCTATGCATTAAAGGATCAAAAATGTTTTTGGCTAAAATGTCTGTCTGCAATGAAAACAGACAGAATAGTTTAGTCATTTCTTTTAAAAACATTTACAATACAAAAAGTAATTTAATTCAATCCTCTAACTTACCTGTGGTTTCCAGTTTCGTTTCTTCTTTTCATTTCCTGTATCTCGGCGCTCGTCCGTGTGATTGACGTCGCCGTAGTGCTGGGAACTACATTTCCCAGTATCCTTTGTGCGCCGCGCAGTGTAAAAAACGGGCAGGAGAGCTCGTTCTCATTATTTGAATACACCGCCCACTATACCACCCACTATACCGCCGAACAATTCTAATTAATGGTCTGAAACCCACCCACAGCAACGTACACAGCGTCCAGACGCAGACATGTAGTCTGCAGAGGAGGGGGCGAGCACGTTTGTCCACACACACTAGGGATCCTCGCTCTGCTATGCTTTTCTTACACAGACAACCAGGAAGTGGGGAGAACAGAAAAGCCATACAACAACATCTGAGATAAAACGAACAATGAGGACATGAAAACAGCACTGCACTAAGGTAAAGGAAGCTATTTAGCTAATACATTTTTTTCCTTTACTGACCCTTTAAGATAAAAAAACATTCTGTGCCCAACAGCCTCCCAACACTTACCTGAACCCTATCTCGGTCTAGCGATGTTGCACGAGAGACTCGGCCGTTCAGGGCTCTTCCTCCTGATTGGCTGAGACACAGCAGTGACGCCATTGGGTCCCGCTGCTCTGAATCAAAGTCAGTTTGCCAATGGGTAGAGAGAAAGAGCAGGGCCGAACCGCGGCTCTGTGTCTGAGGCTGGTTTCACACTGGTATGACAAACGCTCCGACATTGGGAGCTCATGTCGCATGACGTGTGAAAATCAATGTTTCCATATGAGAGCCGTCTTTACTGGTCCGACACAAGCCGGTCCGACTTTGAAAATGTACCCTGTACTACTTTGGTCTGACTTTGGTCCTACTTCAGCCCATTGAATATCATTGAAGTAGGATCCTTGTCCTTACCATCCGACTTTTGACATCCGACATGGTGATTACAACAGCAGTAAAATAAATTTATCTCACACTGGGATTGTTTTGATTGGTCAAAGGACAAGTCAGACTATCATAAAGTTGGATCAAAGTAGTATCCTGTTCATTTAAGTCGGATGGATGTCGGACTAATGTAGGACAGATGTAGGTCGGATGACTGTCGTGTAGTATCAGTGTGAATCCAGCTTGAATGGACATACAGAGCTGCAGCTCGGCTCGGGTGCCCCCATAGCAAGCTGCTTGTTGTGGGGGCACTGAACAAGAAGGAGGGGTCAGGAGCACTGAAGAGGGACCCGAGAAGAGGATGATTGCGGGCTGCTCTGTATAAGTCCACTGCATACGGAGAAGGTAAGTATAACATGTTTGTTATTTTTAACGCCCGCCGCACGACTATTTACGTCCGCAAAATGGCACGGACAGGCAGAAGGGCGTATATATACACGTCCTTGCCTTCTAGTGGGTGGGGGGTCTGATCGAGACCCCCCCCGCTGCGTGCGGCGGGTGGATTCCCACGGGGAGCGATCCGGGACGACGGCGCGGCTATTCGTTTATAGCCGCTCCGTCGCGATCGCTCCCCGGAGCTGAAGAACAGGGAGAGCCGTATGTAAACACGGCTTCCTCGTGCTTCACTGTGGCGGCGTATCGATCAAGTGATCCTTTTTATAGGGAGACTCGATCAATGACGTCAGTCCTACAGCCACACCCCCCTACAGTTGTAAACACACACTAGGTGAACCCTAACTCCTACAGCGCCCCCTGTGGTTAACTCCCAAACTGCAACTGTCATTTTCACAATAAACAATGCAATTTAAATGCATTTTTTGCTGTGAAAATGACAATGGTCCCAAAAATGTGTAAAAATTGTCCGAAGTGTCCGCCATAATGTCGCAGTCACGAAAAAAATCGCTGATCGCTGCCATAAGTAGTAAAAAAAAAAAATTTATGAAAATGCAAAAAACCTATCCCCTATTTTGTAAATGCTATAAATTTTGCGCAAACCAATCGATAAACACTTATTGCGATTTTTTTTACCAAAAATAGGTAGAAGAATACGTATCGGCCTAAACTGAGGAAAAAAAATGTTTTTTTATATGTTTTTGGGGGATATTTATTATAGCAAAAAGTAAAAAATATTGCATTTTTTTCAAAATTGTCGCTTTATTTTTGTTTATAGCGCAAAAAATAAAAACCGCAGAGCTGATCAAATACCACCAAAAGAAAGCTCTATTTGTGGGGAAAAAAGGACGCCAATTTTGTTTGGGAGCCATGTCACACGAGCGCGCAATTGTCTGTTAAAGCGACGCAGTGCCGAATTGTAAAAACGCCTTTGGGCATTTAGCAGCATATTGGTCCGGGGCTTAAGTGGTTAAAGAACAAGGCTTTAGTATTACTTTAAAGAACTCTGAGGACTTTTTTTCCCCATGCAGTAGGGCTGTGCCTGCACTGCATGGGTTAACTGCTCGTTTTTGTCTAGGGGATTATACTTATACTTACCCAATTTGCAGACCGCAAGACCGCTCCCCACCACTCCTGCCCCCCGTACGCTTGCGGTCTTGTGAATGGACTGTTTCTGATGTCATCACGCTCATGAACCTTCTCTGGATGTGAGAACAGCGGGAAAAGTCCACCACTGGCTGCTGGGAGCACGGTTTCCTGGAGGATCGAAGACCGGGGGTTAGTATAGCTTTCCCTTGCGCCTCTAGACAAACCACCCACTCTCGACTATTGACTGATCCAGTCAGTCCAGGTTGTTCTCCAGCACAAACAAGATACCTGTATAGTGTAAATGAATGGAATGATTCTAAAAGGATCAGATAAACTAAACGAAGAAATAAAGCCCAATTTAAGCTTGTCAGTAAAAGAACTCTTCAAATCAGATATAGGTTTAGCTTTTAAATTGGATAGAAGTGCAGATGTTAGGAGACGCAGCATTTTTATAGATAGTACCTAGGTGCATGGTTTATGTGTGTATGTGTTGTTCAAATAACATCACTTGTGCGATTTTTCATTTTTCGGCCAGCTTAGATGTGGTGTATCTAGATAAAGGAAGGCCCGTAGACGTGGTGTATCTAGATAAAGAAGGACCCGTAGACGTGGTGTATCTAGATAAAGAAGGACCCGTAGACGTGGTGTATCTGGATTTTGCAAAAGCATTTGACACAGTTCCCTATAAACGTTTACTGTACAAAGTAAGGTCCGTTGGTATGGACCATAGGGTGAGTGCATGGATTGAAAACTGGCTACAAGGGCGAGTTCAGAGGGCGGTGATAAATGGGGAATACTCGGAATGGTCAGGGGTGGGTAGTGGGGTCTCCCAGAGTTCTGTTCTGGGACCAATCCTGTTTAATTTGTTCATAAATGACCTTGAGGATGGGGTAAACAGTTAGGCAGGGCAATAACTTCTCCGCAGGATGTGGAAACCTTGCAAGAAGATCTGAACAAATTAATGGGGTGGGCAACTACATGGCAAATGAGGTTTAATGTAGAAAAATAATGCATCGGTGGCAAAAATTTTAATGCAATCTACAGGGTCCTGGGGGTCCTAGAAGATGATGGCATGCAATGCCAAGCTGCTGCTAACAAAGCAAATAGAATATTGGCATGTATTAAGAAGGGGAATAACTCCAGAGATAAAACAATAATTCTCCCGCTCTACACGACTCTGGTCCGGCCGCACCTGGAGTATGCTGTCCAGTTCTGGGTACCAGTCCTCAGGAAAGTACTGGAAATGGAGCGAGAACAAAGAAGGGCAGCAAATCTAATAAAGGGCTTGGAGGATATTAGTTATGAGGAAAGGTTGCGAGCACTGAACTTATTCTCTCTGTAGAAGAGACGCTTGAGAGGGGATATGATTTCAATGTACAAATACCGTACAAGTGACCCCACAATAGGGATAAAACTTTTTTTGTGGAAGTGAGTTCAATAATACACATTGACACTCATTAAAATTAGAAAAAATTAGGTTTAAACTTAAACTGCAGGCTTCTTTATTGTAAGAGCAGCAAGGATGTAGAATTCCCTTCCACAGGCAGTGGTCTCAGTGGGGGGGCATCGATAATTTCAAAAAACTATTGGATAAGCACCCGAACGGCCACAACATACAGGGATATACAATGTAATACTGACATATAATCACACACATAGGTTGAACTTGGTGGACTTTTTTCAACCTCACCTACTATGTAACTATATAACTATGTATGACACAAGGAATCCCGTTATTTTCTATGGGGTCCGTTCACATCTATTCTGTGCAAATCAGATAAAAATAAATTTCTTTTGGTATGTTTTTGGACTCTTCAATAGAAGCCTATGCAAATAGAATGCATGCAAATACATAAAAAATGAAATGGAAATGCAGATGCCGGAGTGTGAACTGAGTCTAATTGGTTAAAGGGGCAGTCTTGGCTGACTTGATATTTTCAGTGGTTCAGAGCGCATTTGACAGGCAGTGAAGAAGCATTGTTTTGCCTCCTCGCCGTCGCCATCGCTTTGACCCCTTAAACCCTGCAATAGTGCGCAGCCACTGCGTGCATTGCAGAGTGACCAGAATTTTGATTCCATCGTTGTCCAGTCATGAAGCTGGGGGTTTGCTGCCGCAGTGGAAGTCTAGGACATGGCTGTGTAGTCTGGTAGGGGTGTCTAGGCCATAAAACCAGCTGCAAAGGATTAAAAAAAAATCTTTAGCAGGCAAGACATTTGTCCTTTAAATATCAATTTAACTGTCTACCTAGATTTCAGATATAAAGAAAACATCTCCTCATATGTCCCTTCCTAACCAACGTTACAAAGCTCCTAAATAACTGCCTGGTTATCTCTCGAATACAGCCTCCTCATTGGCTTACCTTTAAATTGGCTATCCCCTATTACGTCCATCATGAATGTTGCTGACAGATTACTCCACCTTACAAACTGCTCAGCTCCTGCTACTCCTCTCTGCCAATCCCTCCATTTGCTCCCGCTCACCCAACAAATTCTAACAATAACTTACATAGCCATCCACAACTCTGCCCCCACCTACATCACTAACCTGGTCTCAAAATTCCAACCTATTCGTTCTCTTCGATCCTCCCAAGACCTCCAGCTCAATAGCTCCCTTGTCATCTCACCCCATACTCGCCTCTAGGACTTCTCCCGAGCCCCTCCCATCCTTTGGAATTCCCTAACCTAATCTGTCTGACTATCTCCAACTTTATCCACTTTTAGGCTACTTCCACACTGGGGCAGGGGGGCGCCAGCGGGCGAGGAATGGGTTAAAAGCACCGCTGCCGAAACGCTTTGCAGGCACTTGGGCAGCGCAGCCCATTGATTTCAATGGGCAGGGGCGGTTTAGGAGAGGTGTGTACACCGCTCCCGCACCACCCTAAAGATGCTGCTTGCAGGACTTTTTTTCCCATCCTGCAAGAGCATCGGCCCAGTGTGAAAGCTCTCAGGCTCTCACACTGGGGCTGCGGAAGAGGCAGTTTACAGTCGCTTTTCAAGCGCTATGTTTAGCGCAAAAACACCTGTAAAACGCCACAGTGTGAAAGTAGCCTAAGACGATCCCTGAAAAAATTGTTCAGAGAAGCCTATACTGCCTCCACCCAACAACTGTTCTTTTATTTTCTCCATCAGCTCATCAGTGTTAATTTTAAAGCGGGAGTTCACCCACAAAAATTTTTTTACCCTTAGATTGATGCTCATTTTGTCTAGGGGAATCGGCTAGTTGTTTTAAAATCAAAGCTGTACTTACCGTTTTAGAGAGCGATCTTCTCCGCCGCTTCCGGGTATGGTCTTCGGGACTGGGCGTTCCTATTTTGATTGACAGTCTTCCGACAGGCTACCGTCGGTCGCATACATCGCGTCACGAGTAGCCGAAAGAAGCCGAATGTCGGTGCGGCTCTATACTGCGCCTGCGCACCGACGTTCGGCTACTTTCTGAAAATCGCGACGCGATGGATGCGACCGTCGGAAGCCTGTCGGAAGACTGTCAATCAAAATAGGAACGCCCAGTCCCGCAGTCCATACCCGGAAGCGGTGGAGGAGATCGCTCTCTAAAACGGTAAGTACAGCTTCGATTTAAAAAAAACTAGCCGATTTCCCCTAGACAAAATGAGCAGGAATCTAAGGCCCCGTACACACGAGAGGATCGATCCGCTGAAATTGATCCGCGGATCGGTTTCAGCGGATAGATCCGCTGGTGTGTATGATCCAGCAGATTTCCAGCGGATAAAAATTTCTTAGCATGCTAAGAAATCTATCCGCTGGAATCGGCTCCAGCGGATCGATCAGGTGGTCTGTACAGACTCACCGGATCGATCCGTCCGAACCCATCCCTCGCATGCGTCGTAATGATTCGACGCATGCATGGAATTCCTTATATTTCAGCGTCGCGCACGTCGCCGCGTCATCATCGCGGCAACGGCGCGACACGTCATCGCGATGGGAATTCGGCGCGGATTTCGATCCGATGGTGTGTACACTCCATCGGATCAAAATCCTCAGAGGAATTATCCGCGGAAACAGTCCGGAGGACCGTATCCGTGGATAAATCCTATCGTGTGTACTAGGCATTAGGTTAAAAAATGCTATGTCCGGGTGAACCTCCACTTTAACATCAAATTTCGATTTAGTTTTAATTATAGTCTTTTGACTAAGGCCCCTTTCACATGGCAAGCCCACTCGGATCCGCCTGTCCGTTTTGCAGGTGGATCCTATTGGGCCATCCATTGACTCCTATGGGGAGATGGATGTCAGCGGAGATGTATCCGTTGACACCCGTCTGCCATCCAATCCGCTGAAGACAGACGTATGGCGATACATTTGCAATCCGTCTTGGCGGATTGGATGAGATCAGATAAAAATGGGCATGCTGTGCGTTTTTGTCAGATCTCTCCATAGGAATCAGCGGTGCTCTGATAGGCCCCTCCCCGCTCAGTGAGCGGAGACGGACCTGTCATCTGCCAGCTCAGCGGAGATTAACATAGCGATCTACCGCTGAGCTGGCGGACTCCGCTGAAATGGATTTGTCTCGTGTGAATGAGGCCTTAAATGCCAATTTAGTTTTAGTCGTATTTTAGTCGACTAAAATCTAACGGGTTTAGTTCAATTTTAATGCATTATTTCTTTAGATCTGCCAAACATTATTTACTCCTGAAATAAAAATCGAATAACATGTTTTTTCTTTATGGTATTAAAGTTTAAACATGCACTAGAGACACAAGTTGGCCACTGTGATATAAACTCAATTTAGTTTTAGTGATAGTCTTTTGTTTTAGTCGTATTTTAGTCATCTGAATGGTTTTCGTGTTCGTTAGTCAACTAAAATAGTATTAATTTAGTCAACTAAAATATTTTAGTTGACAAAATTAACACTGTAGTAAAACCTTGAATTGCGAGCATAATTAGTTCCAGAAACATGCTTGTAATCCAAAGCACTCTTATATAAAAGCAAATTTCCCCTTAAAAAATTATGGAAATTCAGATGATTCGTTTCACAACCATTTATTCATATACCCTTCAGTTTATAGGCCATATAAAAAGATTATAACAATCTTATAACAATGTAACCATTAAGGCCCCGGATTCACGTAGCACTTACGCCGACGTATCTCTATATACGCCGCGTAAGTGTAAATGTGCGCCGTCGTATCTGTGCGCCGTGCCCATAGAACTAGATATGCCTGAAATTAGGCTTCCTACGACCGACGTAAGTTTCCTACGCCGTCGTATCGTGGGCGCATATTTACGCTGGCCGCAAGGGGCGCTTCCATTGATTTACGATTCGAATATGCATATGAGGGAGATACGCCGATTCACGAACGTACTTGCGCCCGGCGCATTCATATACGCGGTTTACATAAGTCGTACGTCCGGCGTAAAGTTAAGCCTCATAAAGCAGGGGTATGTCATGTTAAGGCATGGATCAGGCAACAGCCGTCGTATTTTACGTTGTTTACGTAGTAGTACGTGAATAGGGCTGGGCGTAGGTTACGTCACGTCGTAGGCAGTGATTCAACGTATCTTATGGAGTATTTTAGACGTGATTCTGAGCATGCGCACTGGGATGCGTCCACGGGACGGCGCATGCGCCGTTCATTCGGCCCATCATTTGCATGGGGTCACGCTTCATTTAAATGTATCACGCCCACTTCCACCTACTTTGAATTAGGCGGGCTTACGCCGACGACTTTACGTTACGCCGGCGCAATGTTGGGAGCATTTGCATTGTGAATTTGGTGCTTGGCTCTCTGCTTTACGTCGGCGTAGCGCATATAAGATGCGCTACGCCCGCCTACAAATGCGCCGATGTCTGTGAATCTCCCCCATTATGTTCGTCTACAAATGGAAGCCTCCGCAAAGGGATTAGAAGCAAAATCCAGCAGGAGCCACAGAGTATAAAAGAGAAGAGGCGCCTCTAATCCCGCATACACACGATCGGTTCGTCTGATGAAAATGGTCTGATGGACCGTTTTCATCAGACGAACCGATCGTGTGTGGGCCCCATTGTTTTTTTATCCATCGGTGAAAAAACTAGGAACTTGTTTTAAAATTATCTGATGGTTAAAAAACCGATAGAAAAGAACGATCGTCTGTGGGGAAATCCGTCGGTTAAAAATCCACGCATGCTCAGAATCAAGTCAACGCATGCTCGGAAGCATTGAACTTCATTTTTCTCAGCACGTCGTTGTGTTTTACGTCACCGCGTTCTGACACGATCGTTTTTTTAACTGATGGTGTGTAGGCAAGACTGATGAAAGTCAGCTTCATCGGATATCTGATGAAAAAATCCATCAGACCGTTTTCATCGGATGAACCGATCGTGTGTACAGGGCATAAGTGTAGCAATAAGTTGCTAAATGTTGTACCTTCATTAAATGTAACCATATTGCTACACTTAGAGGTGCCTCCCTTCTCTTTTATACTCGGTTGTGACATGAGGCTACTTGTATATCAAGACATCGCTTGTATATCAAGTCAAAATGTATTAAAAAAAATATTGTCTTGCAAAACGCTCTCAAACCAAGGTTTTATTGTATATGGGCTGCAACAGAAATGGTTGCTTGACATGGGATGCGCCAAAATAAGATGCGAGACAATTCACATTTATCAACAACTGCCTATCTTAGTTTTTCTAGCTAAGAAAGTATTGAAAATAGAGGCAGCCAGGCAGAAAGAGTTCAACAATGTCACCCCACATATTTCTCTTATGACATGTGTTGTTTAAAGCGTAATTCAAGGCAAAGATGGAAATCCATCACAGAACAAAAATATTTGGACACTTCTCCAAATACAGTCTATAGTGTGTGCCCAACACCCAGAATGGTGTCCACATCCTTAAAGAGGAAGTAAACCCATCGATTTAACAGTTTTAAAAAAAACAGTTACATTCCTGGCATGCCGGGAATGTAACTGTCACATTAGTTGTGCTCTCAACCAAACTATCAAACCATCCAATGGCTGGTGTCATAACTGATCACATGTGCAACATCATGGCAGTTGAAGGTTAAACAGAAGCCAAGATGGCAGCTTCCTTGGCTGAAAGTGATAGGAGGGTTTACTCCTACTTTAAAGCGGAGTTCCGGCCACAATTTCACTTTTTAAATATAAATACCCCTGTAATACACAAGCTTAATGTATTCTAGTAAAGTTAGTCTGTAAACTAAGGCCCGTTTTGTTAGGTTGTTACAGCATTTAGACACTTTATAAAATAGAAATTGACTGGGGCCATCTTAAGTGTGGGCATCATGAAGTATGACTTCCTGGATTTCAGCCTTGCAAATCTCGCACACGCTCAGTGCTGCACAAGCAGTGTCAGATCAGGTTTCAGCACCTGTGCTGTCCAAGTCACATGATTCTTTGAGACTGGGGAGTGCACAGACTCCTGGAAAGTTACACCCACTACATTCCCAGGAGTCTGTGCGGTGATTTTTTTAAAACTACTGATGTAATGTTATATTTATGGGTGGAACTCCACTTTAAGTCTAGTAACATTCCCGGTGTCGTAGTAGTGACACTTAAAGTGGTTGTACAACCAATTTTACCTACAGGTAAGCCTATATTAAAGTGGAGGTTCACCCCAAAAAACAATTTTTAACATTAGATTTAGGCTAATTACGGGAAGCAGAATCGGGTGTTTTTTTTTTAAATCAATGCAGTACTTACCGTTTTTTTTTCGGGTGAACCCCCGCTTTAAGACTTACCTGTAGGTGCTGGAAATATCTCCTAAAAAATATATATAAAAAAAATTCCTCAGTTCAGGTCCGATACGTATTCTTCTACATATTTTTGGTAAAAAAAAATCACAATAAGCGTTTATTGATTGGTTTGCGCAAAAGTTATAGCGTCTACAAAATAGGGGATAGTTTTATGGCATTTTTATTCATTTTTTTTTTACTAGTAATGGCGGCGATCTGCGATTTTTATTGTGACTGCGACTTTATGGCGGAGACTTTTGACACATTTTTGGGGCCATTGTAATTTTTACAGTGAACAGTGCTATAAAAATGCACTGATTACTATAAAAAATTACACTGGCAGTGAAGGGGTTAACCACTAGGTTGTGCTGTCGGGGTTAAGTCAGCACTAGGGAGTGATTCTTACTGTTAGGGGGTGTGGCACGTGACGAGTGACACGTCACTGATGACCGTTCCCGATCACGGGGGAACAGCCATCAGTGACATGTCACTTGGCAGAATAGGGGAATGCCTTGTTTACAAAGTCATCCCCCTGTTCTGCCTTTGCCGTCCGCAATCGCGGGCCGCCCGGGAACATCGAGTTCCCGGGACCCGCGAGCACACTCGCCAGGCACAGGGCGGGCAAATTTAAAGGGACCTACAGGTCTGCCCGTGTCATTGTATCGACGTACATCTGCGTGCGGCGGTCAGCAAGTGGATAAGTCCCAAATTAAGTCACAGAAAAAGGTATTCAGCCAATCAGAGATTGTTCTACAAGTCTCCATTTTCATTGTCCTACCCCTACTTTCCTACTAGCAGCTTTGAAATGAGTTTGAATTTGCAGTCCAAGAGACACATAAGGGTTGATTTAGTAAAGGCAAATAGACTGTGGACTTTTGCAAGTACAGTTGCTCCGGAGCTTAGTAAATGAGGTAAAGCTTCATTTTACAAAGAGTACCCAATCACATGCAAGGAAAACAAAAAGACAGCATTGCTTGCATGTGATTGGATGATGGCATTCAGAAGAGATTCCCTTATTTACTAAGCTCTGGAGAAACTGCCCTTGCAAAGTGCACAGCCTATTTGCCTTTAGTAAATCCACCCCATAGTGTCTAATCATCCTGTTCATTCCATAATCTGGTGGTACCTTCCACATCTCTTCTTCAGCAATACAAGTCCATATGAGGACACTTGTGACCCTTACTCATCTAAGCCAGTATAGTGCATTGAGCCCTGGTTCACTACTGCGTTCCCCCGCAGTAGTGAAAGTGAAAGTAAACAAAGTGGCCTCCCTTCTTACTGAATACATGAGGTCCCCTGTTTGGCATGGCTGCCATATGGAGAACACTTTGCATCTTCTCATGGAATGCAAGTGTGCTCTGACTGAACGAGGTGGAGATCATGATCCACCTCACCACCTCGTATAATTGGAGACTGCTTTATATTCATTGAGAAAAAGCAAAGGGCCAGATCCACAGTGAGAGTACGCCGGCGTATCTACTGATACGCCGGCGTACTTTCAAATTTCCCACGTCGTATCTTTAGTTTGAATCCTCAAACCAAGATATGATGGCATCTGGGTTTGATCCGACAGGCGTACGGCTTCGTACGCCTTCGGATCGTAGATGCAATACTTCGGCGTCCGCTGGGTGGAGTTTGCGTCGTTTTTCGCGTCGGGTATGCTAATTAGCTTTTTCCGACGATCCACGAACGTACGCGCGCCCGTCGCATTCTCTTACGTTGTCTCTAGTCGACTTTTTCCAGTGTATAGTTAAAGCTGTTATTTTGCGGCGTATAGTTAGATTTGCCAGTTAGTATGGCCGTCGTTCCTGCGTCGAAATTTGAATTTTTTCTTTTTTTTTGCGCAAGTCGTCCGTGAATCGGGATGGACGTAAGTCATGTCTAAGTTTAAAAAATGACGTCCTTGCGACGTTATTTCGTTCAATGCACGGCGGGAAATTTCGAAACGGAGCATGCGCAGTTCATTTGGCACGGGGACGCGCGTCATTTAAATGAAACACGCCCCCTAATCGCCGATTTGAATTCCGCCGCTAGAAATACACTACGCCGCCGTAACTTACGGCGCAAAATCTTTGAGGATTTGAAAGAACGCCAGGTAAGGTACGGCGGCGTAGCGTATCTCTGATACGCTGCGCGGGTGCAGATCTATGTGGATCTGCCCCAAAGTCTTCCCGGATTGGCGTCCATGCAAGGCACGTAACTTCCTGTCTTTACAATACAGCAGAACAGCTGCTCAGCATGGGACATATTTACATTGACACATATTTACCGACAATAGTCCAAGCTGGACCAATGTAACTATGTACAAAAACGCCAAATCTGGAATTCTGCTTTAAATGTGAAAGTTACATCTTTAACCTTAAAGTATAACTAAAGATAAAACCTTTTCTTTAGTATTGCATAATGGAGAGGGATTAGAACTATTGTCAGATTTTATTGCTGTCTGTGCCCCATTGGGGAGATCCGTTGTCTCTATTTGTCCTGTTTACCATTAGCATTGAAAGTGAAAGTAATGCCCCATACACACGATCGGTTTTCCCGGTGGTAAAAAGTCCACCGGGAAAACCGAGGGGAAAGCCGAGAACCGTCTCACCAGCTTTTTCCCCCTAGACACGGCCGGTTTTCCTGGCAGGAAAACTGCCATGAGAGCTATGGCTGGGAATCCTGACCATGTTTATGCTCCACCGCAGTGTTTGCCATAGGAAAACTGCCGGGAAAAAGACAGCCGGGAATCCCTTCAGGAAAAAGGAAAACATATTCCCATTTTTCCCACCGGGATTCCAGGCAGGTTTTCATGTCGGGAAAACTGCCATGGAGCATACACACAGCCAGTTTTCCCGGCCAAAAGCTGTCATGGCAGTTTTCCCGACGGGAAAACTGGTCGTGTGTACAAGGCATAGAAGAAAATTCCAAATTTTGAGTTGTCCCCAGAAAAGTAATACAGAGGAAGTCTTCCAACTAGTCCTGATGACCTAATGATCCCCAAGGGATTCCCTTCATTTGCAGGGATTTCCTTTCACTTCCTGTTTTGGCTATGGGACAGGAAGTGAAGGTAAATCTTCCCAATGGGGAACAGATGGCAAAAAATAAACCAACTGGGGTTTTAACCCTCCCTTACGCTATCCAAAACAAAAAATGTTTTTGCCTATAGTTCTACTTTAAGCACAATGCTAAATTATCTCATTTTAATCTGTACCTAGTCCTTGCTGAAACTATCAGCCAATCCTGTGCCAGGATTGGTGCCAAAACCACCTTGGATCTTTGCATGAAAACAAACCAGGGCTGAGATGCTGACAATGAAAATCACCAATATAATTGAAGTCTATCTAACTATCTCTCTTCTCTATCTTTCTGTATCTACATCACTTAGCTGTATGTAGACTTTGTTCAGGTGTAAAACGGCAAGCATCAAAAGCAAGAACGAGGCCGAAAAGTTCTAAAGAAGTTCGCAAGAGTTTTGCTAGATTTAAGAAAAAAAGAACCTGAACATTTGGCTGTAAAATTAAAAGATACAGTAGAAGTTTTAAACAAACAGAAGGAGCCCTAGGGCCCCTTTCACACTAGGGCGGGCGGGGGCATTGGCGGTAACTTTGCGGCGCTATTCGGCTGCTAGCGGGGTGGTTTTACCTCCCGCTAGCGGCCGAAAAAGGGTTGAAAACCCCCTGTCGGCTGACGTCACAGATCCGATCTAGGCTGGGGCAAGATTGCGACAATGAAGTCGGGATTCACCCACAACCCTGGACCTGCACCTGGCTCAGCCTCTCAGCGAACTGCCCCTAGAGAGCATTTGGGGGGGGGGGGCAGGGCAGTCAGCAGCTCTCTGTTCACAGAGCTGTGAGAACTCAGTGGTCTTTGATCGCTGAATTCTCAGTCTTCAAGCTGGCGGGGGACAGATGCAGCATCGAAACGTACGATTTAAAAAAATAAAACCCTGAATTTCTCTTTTAAACTCACTTCCTGGCCCATGCAAGGAATAGGGGTGCGATCCTCAGGGACAGAAAGACATGGACAGCAATAAATGGATTGCCTAAGGAACTAAAACTTCCCCAATCTTCTTAAAGAGTGTCCTGCTTGGAGACATTTTCCATCATTCCTGTCCTGACAACAAGTTTAGGGAAAATCTTCCGTATTTAGAAACCACTTGCGCCCTTAGTTACGGCGGCGTAACGTATGTGTGTCGGCGTAAGCCCGCCTAATTAAATGTGGATGATGTGGGCGTGTTTTATGTATATTAACTGTGACCCCGCGTATTTGAAGTTTTTTACGAACAGCGCATGCTCGAAATCCCAGTGCGCATGCTCGAAATTACGCCGCAAATCGTCAATGCTTTAGACGTGAACGTAACTTACGTACAGCCCTATTCGCGAATGACTTACGCAAACGACGTAAAATTTTAAAAACTCGACGCGGGAACGACGTCCATACTTAACATTAGCTACGCCTCATATAGCAGGGGTAACTTTACGGTGGAAAAAGCCTAACGTAAACAACGTAAAAAAATGCGCTGGCCGGACGTACGTTTCTGAATCGGCGTATCTACCTAATTAGCATATTTGTCGCGTAACTATACGGAAGCGCCACCTAGCGGCCAGCGTAAATATGCAGCCTAAGATACGACGGTGTAAGACACTTACGCCGGTCGGATCTTAGGGAAATCTATGCGTAACTGATTCTCTGAATCAGTCGCATAGTTACGACCACGCACACTCAGAGATACGACGGCGTATCTGGAGATACGCCGTCGTATCTCCTTTCTGAATCCGGGCCGAGGTCTAGATTTGGAATTATTGCTCTCGCTCAAACGATCGTGGCGATACCTCACATGTGTGATTTAAACATAATTTTCATATGTGGGCGCCGCTCACGTATGCGCTCACTTATGTGCTTGAGCTCATCGGGACGGGGCGCTTTACATTTTTTTTCTTATTTATTTTTCTTTATTTTATTGATTTTAAAACTGTTTTTTTTTTTTTTTATTGGGTCACTTTTATTCCTATTACAAGGAATGTAAACATCCCTTGTAATAGAAAAAAACATGACAGATCCTCTCAAATATGAGATCTGGGGTCAAAAAGACCTCAGTTCTCATATTTGGACTTGAATGCAATAAAAAAATACTGTATTTATTGCCGTATAACACTCACTTTTTTTACCCTGAGTATAGAGGGTAAACTGTGCATGCGTGTTATACGTAGGGGCTCTGGATTTTTTTCCCCTGAAACCAGGGCTGTGGAGTCGGAGTCGAGGAGTCAGAGTCGGGGGAAATTTTGGGTACCTGGAGTCGGAGTCGGCAAACAATGCACCGACTCCTACTAAATTTAGATTGGAATTAAAAAAAAAATTCCAACAGGAGTTTTATAAAGCACTAAAAGAAGTTGAAAAGTATGATCGCTCATCAAAACTTACTAGTGTTGAGCAGAATACGCCATATTCGATTTCGATATATCTCGAATATCTCGAATATATAGTCGAATATTCGAGATATATTCGCTAAATTCGAATATTCGTGATATTTTATCGAAATGAAATGATTGCGAATTTTCGCTATTGCGAATGCGAAAATAATTGCGAATTTTCGACAACTGCGGTAGGAGCACTCTGATTGGCTCAGAATATTCTTGATATTTTACAATACAAAATAATTGCGAATATTCGGCAAAAGCGGAAGGAGCACTCTGATTGGCTCAGAATATTCATGATATTTTACAATACAAAATAATTGCGAATATTCGGCAAATGCGGAAGGAGCACTCTGATTGGCTCAGAATATTTGTGATATTTTACAATAGAAAATAAAAAGTGTTTTGCATTGGTGGTGATTCTTTACTCTATCCATCTGTCACAGCCGTTTGTCAATCAAACACCTTGAAGATTGAACACGTTCATGCTGCATGCTTTGGACTTTTTTTCACTTCACATATCAAAGACATTTTTATGAAAGATTATTTTTCTATTATTGGGACTATATTTCTTTATATATTTGTTTCACTGTGTATTTCACAAGTTATTTGCGCTTGCTTATTTTATAATTTGCCCACATGTCTTGTCACTAGACATATTTTTTATTCTTGTAGAGCGACTCCATTTTCTGTCTTGTATTAATTTATGTTGTATAACATTTTTGAGTTGCTGCTGTATTCTCCCCCTTTTTTAAGGTATGCGCAATTTTTTCCTTCTTACAAAAAAAAATAATATCAAACATACAAATATTCATAACAGAAACATACACAAAGCCCCCCCTTTTTGCATCAGAGACAATCAGAGTTCTCCTACCACAGTTATCGAAAATTCACAATCATTTTCGCATTCGCATTAGCGAAAATTCGCAATTTTTTTTTTTTTATATTCGGCAACATAAAAGGATCGCCTCAGCTTAGCTACTCGGCCCAGGGTCTCTAATCATACCAGCAATGCTTTTAGACGTCGATAGGATGTGATCTGTTTTAAAAGTAAAATTGAAAAAATGCGAATATTCGGAATAGCGAATATTCACCGCGAAATTCGAAATATATCGCGAATACTCGAATATGCCATATTCGAGCCGAATATTCGCAATACGAATATTCGTGAGCAACACTAAAACTTACTGTTGAAGAAGCCATCCTTGTTTATCCAGAGATCGTTAGTGATGTGGCCAGAATAGTTACTGCAATGCCACCCACCCAAGTCAGTGTCGAAAGATTATTTTCAGCCCTAAAAATCATAAAGTCTGACTTAAGAGCCTCTATGAAAGAGGATCTGGCAGAGGCAATTCTCTTCCTTAGAACTCTACATTGAATTGATTTGCATTTGCTAAGCCTATAACTACATTTCAAGATTAATATAAACCATTTCTAGGTTTTACAGATTTTGTTTTTGGTTCATTATTGATAAGCTTTGTTTTTGTTCTAAAACAACCAAATAATGTGGTTTGTATTTTTGAACTGGTAAAGATCCTGTTCCTGATGTTTATGCCTGCTGCTACTATCCAGCCACTTGATTGATTAATAATTTTTTTTTTTATAAAACTTTGTTTTCATTGTGTTTGTCTTTTGCTTAAACTGTGCAATACAGTAGACTGTTGGCTTCCCAGCCAGTAGTTCTGTGGTGGTAGGTTGCGTTTCTTTCCCTCAAGGAATGTATAAAATACATTCGCATATTAATACAGAGGAGTCGGAGTCGAGGAGTCGGAGTCAGAGTCGGAAGTACATAAAACTGAGGAGTCGGAACATTTATCTACCGACTCCACAGCCCTGCCTGAAACGTCCCTCTTAAAGTTAGGGTGCGTGTTATACGCCGATATACGGTAAATAAAAATTAATTTGAAAAAATTACTACAAAAAAATTTCCCTTTAAAACATATGGGCGGAAGTGACGTTGCTTCCGACCCTGCTATAGTATGGAGGCGGGTGAGGGCCATCTTGCCCTCACTCGTATCCATACCCAGCCACTGACAGGTCACGATCACCTCCGCCGATACCGACGGCTCCGGTAAGCGGTGGAGGGCGCCGGCGTGTGGCTGGAGGGGGGGGGTCTCTCTCCCGCCACCGATAACGGTGATCTTGTGACGAAACCGCCGCGGAAACCACCTTTATCGTTTACAGGACCGGCCGCTGAAAAGATGAATATCCCGGTTGTGGCAGCTGCTGCTGCCGTTCCCGTGATATCCATCTTTAAAGTGCCGACGTATATGTACATGAGGCGGTCGCTAAGTGGTTAAAATAACTTTCCTGGCCCAGGGAACCCCTTGCTAATAATTACTATATCTTCAACTCACAGAACATTAGTGTGATTGTCACTGGGAAAATACTGTACTTCTTACATTTGTGGTCATACAGATAGCTAAAAGGATCATTGGTGTCAGTGATTACTTCTATGAGAGGCAGACGTTGTTCTTGCTCAATGAACCCCTACCAATCTACGGAGGAAATCTAGGGTTTCATGGAGCCTTGGTTGAGAAATACTACTCTAACCCCTTCCACGCTTCATCTAAAATGAAATAATACAATTTGGGCTGGAGGTGGGCTCAAGACAAGTATAAAAAACAGGCAAATAAAAATAAAAACCCACACATTATTCCAATCGGGTATTCAGTGATTTATAAATAACAATATGGTATTAAAGTGGAAGTCCATTCAAAATCTAAAATCTCTGCATCTATAGACACCAGGGGCCAGATTCATAAAGAATCGCGGCGGCGTAACGTATCGTCTTTACGTTACACCGCCGCAAGTTTTCAGCGCAAGTGCCTGATTCACCAAGCACTTGCGTGTAAACTTACGGCGGTGTAACGTAAAGCCGTCCGGCGCAAACCCGCCTAATTCAAATGGGGCGTGTACCATTTAAATTAGGCGCGCTCCCGCGCCGAACGTTCTGCGCATGCTCCGTGCGAAAATTTCCCGCCGTGCTTTGCGCGAAATGTCGTCGCCCCCCGACGTAATGTTTTGAACGGCGACGTGCGTTACGTTGTTTCGTATTCCCGGACGTCTTACGCAAAAAAAAAATTGGAAATTCGACGCGGGAACGACGGCCATACTTTAACATGGGCTGTCTATTGTTACACCACCTCAATAGCAGCCATAACTTTGCGACGGGAAAAACCGACTAGTGACGACTTAACGAACGCGCGTACCTTCGTGGATCACCGTAAAAGCTAATTTGCATACCCAACGCTGGAAAACGACGCGAACTCCACCCAGCGGCGGCCGAAGTATTGCATCCTAAGATACGAAGGCGTACGCCTGTCAGATCTTAGCCAAATGCCGTCGTATCTTGTTTGTGAATCACAAATTAAGATACGACGCGGGAAATTTGAAAGTACGCCGGAGTATCAGCAGATACTCCGGCGTACTTTTTCTGTGAATCTGGCCCCAGGAATCTAACACTGACCTCTCTATCACTGTAAAGAAAAAACAAGTATACTGTACATACCTTTTTGGAAGCCGATCCCACGCTGAGCTGTCAGCGGCGGCTTCTCTGTGTAGAGACAGAGGACAATGGAAGCCCCATAGTAACTCTATGGGTGACGTCACTTCCCATTCATTTCACAGCCGTTGCCCTCTGTGTCCTCTGCAGAGCTTCCGGCGCTGGGGATCGGGTCGAAGCGGGGCAGATCAGCTACCAAAAAGGTATGTATACTCATCCTTTCTTTACAGGGATAGATAGGTTAGTGTTAGATCCCTGGTGTCTATAGATGCAGGGATTTAAGATTTTGCATGGACTTCCACTTTAAGTACTGCTGGAGTAACCACTTAAAATCAAGATTTATATTATTATTTTTGTTACAGAATCTATTTAGTGCCAACTGTTTGCAGTGTTTTATTATATAAAAGGAGACAGTATAATTACAATACAGTCCAATACAGAAGGAATAGGAGGGCCCTCGGGAGGTGGAGGTAGCACAAAGGGTAATAGCTGTGGGGAACGATCTAATGGACGTGGCCGAAGTACAGTTTTTAGGTGGAGGTGGGATAGGCTTCCCTGAATAAATTTGTTTTCATATGTTATATGTTTATGGTCCTCTCCTCTCAGGCTAAAAGAGGGAATTCAAGCAACCTGAAAAAATATTGTTTTTATTGCACTGCATTGAGTTCTGACATCTTGATATGCTTAAGCTATTGGGAGATGAAAGAGTAGTGTTTAGGCAACTTTACAGTAGATGAAGGCACAAGCAAGATATAACCAGTGTGAGCATGTTCATAGTCCAGTTAACAGTCTGGAGAAAGAGAGGTCACAGAGTTATGACATTTTAGCAATGATGATGGCTTCAACCACAGCCAACCTGTCACATGTCCCAGGAGGTTGTGGGTGGCCGGGGAGGGGGATGATCCAACACCCGTAATCCTTGAAAGGTACCCACTCCCAGAAAACAAAAACTTCCAATAATGTTACAGTGGAGGGGTGGGGGTTGAACTTTCCACTTTAAAGAGAAAGTTTACCCTAAAACTAAAATCTCTAATGCCGCCTACACACGGCCAGACTTTTCTTCAGAATTTCCGACGGAAAAATAGAGAACCTGCTCTCTAAGTCCGTCGGAAATTCCAGCAGAAAAAGTCCGATGGGGCATACACAGGGACGGAATATCCGATGAAAAGCTCCCATAGGACTTCTGCCGGAAATTCCAACTGGCATTAATCTACTTGCGTCCACAATTTAAAGCCTTGTACACACGATCGGACTTCAAACAAACTTTTCCGTGAATTTTTGTCCAAAGCGAGTTGGCTGGGCACACCCATAGCATACACATGACAGGACTTTTTCCTGTAATTGTAAGGGTCTTGCAATGTCTCATGGGACTTGTAGTTCCAAAACAGCTGGAAGGCGGAGGTTGCCTACCCCTGGTCTAGGGGATTAGAAAAGATAGATATACTTACATAATCCTCCGATCTTCCCTGCACAAGACCGGTCCCTGTGGCTCCTGCCCCATGCAGTCTAGCGGTCTTGTGGATTCCCAGGTAGCAAGGATAACTTGCCACAAATTTGTGGTAGTGTTGAATTAATGTCTTGTTAACTTGGTGCACATTTTTACTGGCATGTTGTACAGTTACAGAGAATTTGAAGAACACGTTTTAGTGACACATTTCCAATTTGTAGCAAATTTGCGTGGCAAGTCTCTAGCAAGAGCAAAGTTGCAGTGGTGAGTGCAGCAAGAGCTCTGCAAGTCTACAGCATGAAATTTCAGCCACAGTGACCCCTGTGGTGGGAAGACTGTTGCACAACATAACTGAACCAGAACTTGGAGCAGACTTGCAGAATGTTTGCAAAGAAAGTTGATCTGGAGTCACGCAATGCAGACTTGCTGCAATTGTGCCACAAACTGGTGAAGCCTGGCAAGTCTAGCAATAGCTTATCAATTCATTTTCAAACTTGCAGCACAATTGCTTGCTATCTGGGCTGATCCTGATATCAACATTCCATAGACCTGCTCTGGACATGAGGACGTCAGGAACAGTCCACTGCTGGATCGTGGGGGAGTGCCGTTTGCTGGTGGAGTGGAGGATCGGGTGAGTATACAGTTTTCGCCTCTCTGATAGACAAAACAAGCAGTTGACCCGTGCAGTGCGGACACAGCCCTGACTTTTTGTTTTGTTTTGAGTTGGGGTTTAAAATTGTATTCAGATCTCCTATTTGAATGAAATCCCAGACTAATTAAATCTGTTTTATTATGCTTTGTACCATCATTTCTTCCGAACACATTCTCAGCTAGAATTTTGTTCATTCATTGATTTGGCCCCCAATAATTATTAAAGCGGAGTTCCAGTCGCCCAAACACTTTTTTTTAAAGGTTGCTCTGTCTTTGTCCAAACATGTGCATTACCATTTACAACATGTCATATGTGTTGCACATTTACTTTCTTTAAAAAACGTTTTTTACTTACAAATCTTGGAAGCAGGAAGGTTCCATTTTAGCTGTGGGCATCTGAAGCCCTCCTGTCTTCAGTTCTGGGATTTCTGTGCAGCTGGCTACCCAGCATGTACCTCCCGATCATGCGCAGTAATGCCTCTTTGCGGCTTTTCTTCTTCATGACAGGTTCACAACGTGAAATTTCGGGCAGTAGGTGATGCGCAAGAACTCCTGGGATACATGACGCCGCTATCCCAGGAACCTTTGCGAATCGCCTAGTGATGTACTCGCCTAGGAAGTGAAGGAGAAAAAATAATCTAAAAGGTATTTACATTTAGAAAAAGAAAAAGGATTTGCATTGGTAAAAGGGCTTAAAAAAAGGATGCCATAGAGAGATAGTACAACAAATGGATGGAATAAATCAAAAGAACATTCCAAGGCAAAAACATTTTAACACCATTCTACTGCTATAATTACAATTCTTGGAGTTCAGCTTTAATAAATAAACCATCAGTGCCACTAATAACATCCAATCAGAATTTAGTGTCCTTTGGTTGCAGCATGCAGCGGCGCTGATTTAAGCCCGAGTATTTTCTACAACCCTTTATGCCCCTTCTGCAATTACTAATCTCTATAATGTTCTGCCGCTCCATAAGTAACTCCTTATAGCCCTCAATAACACCCGATCTCTTCCTATCATTTTTTCTTATTTCCTCTTATTACATCCCAACGCTTTCATCATCTCCAGAGAGGTTTTAATATACATGCTTCTCATCAATCCAAATTATATACCTGGCCCCACATTTTATCTGAGCTGCAAATAATTGTATTTTTGTTAGGTGCCAATCTGCTGCTTCTCTTCCTGGTGCAAAGCTTTTGAAATGTTAATGCTCTTGTACTGCTGCATATATACATATATATTGGGATTTGATGCGTGCAGGGTGTGCAAGTACTGTGTGTCAGTGCCCTACCCCCCCTCTTACACCCACACAATGATATGCCAGAATCTTGTGTCTGTTCTGCAGGTTGGCTGATGTCTGGTGGGGTGGGGGGGGGGGGTACAAGGGTGGGGGAGTACGGGAGGGATTGACAAGGGGGGGAGTGTGTTGGGGAGGAGGTGTACAATAAAATATTGGCAGAGATTTGGTCTCGCCAATGCAACATTAAGAACTAAAAAAAATATTAGGATCTAAAAATAGAGCGGTGATTTCAGAGATTTTGATAGCGGAGGGCGCTGCGAGGAGCAGGGTGCAAATGCTTTACAATCAGAGAAAATATATGACTTCTATTTCTCTGGATGTGCCAGACGGACATGAGAAGCCTGTAATGTTACAGATTGAGAATCGAGACATTGGCCTGATTTTCATTGGCAAAGTGCAATGTGCAGAGTGCAGCAAGTCATTGAAACCAATTAGAAATTATTTATTGATCTGACTACACTAAGAGGAATGGAACCCGATTGGTTGCCTTAGGTAAAGCTGCCACTTATAGGCCATCCAATACTCTTTTACGTTGGCTGAGGGTAGGGGGGGTCATTCTGAGATTTGGCTCTCCGTGCAGGTGGGGGGCATCCATGCTGTGCGGGACACAAGAGAAGTAATTGTATGAAAAGCGCACACAAATGCAAGGCTGGCCATCTGTCAAAAGTCAATAGAGAACCATGAATCAGCAAGTTATGATTGGAGAAAATATGAAAGTGTCTAAAAAGTAGAACTGCCTTTGTAGTGCATAAGGGCCTCTTTAGGGCTTAGTTCACATGGGCGGCACTCTGAAAAGCAATCTGTGGTGGATCTCATTTGAGACCAGGTTTGACTGCCAGTTTACAGGAGGTTAAACTGGCGCCTTCTGAATGAGTGAGTGAATGAGTGAAAAACTTGTAAAGCGCAACACATGCGAACTGAGTCGCCTCTGGGCGCTGTTTCCATTCCATGGGTAAGAAAAAAGACCCCTTGACCTCAGAAGAGATGGGTTTTAATCTTTCTCCTGAAGGCCAAGTGGTCTGACTCCAGTCGGATGGTGGTTGGTAGCGCATTCCACAGCCGAGGTCCCTGGACTGCAAATCTTCGATCTCCTTTGGACTTGTATTTGGCTTTGGGTATTTGGAGTAGGTTTTGATTTGTGGATCGCAGAATGCGATTTGGGTTATGGGCTTTTATTTTTTCGCATAGATATTGGGGGGCATTTTCTTGAATACACATATGCGTTAAGCAGAGCGCCTTGAAAGCGATTCTGTCTTTTACTGGCAACCAATGAAGGGCTCTCAGCGAAGGTGAGATTGATTCCTATGGTTTTTTGCCAGTCACTAATCGAGCGGCCACATTTTTTTTTCTTTTATTGTAATCCCCGGGGGGAGGTTTTTTGTATCCCAATGTGGATTTTACATCGCATTACTACTATTCTTCTATTATAGACATCATAGCTTTCTTTGGCACATTGTTGTGGTGCAGTCCCATTGACTTCAATGGACTAGTTTGACAGACGGTGCAGCAAATTGCCGAACTGCAATGCTCGGCATCACAGCATGTCAAGGACAACATGCCCTTCCGGGAGGTGACTGGTCAGGGGGGAGGTAGTAAAAACGCAGATCAACTGCACATTATTACTCCCCCTCCACTAAGCCTTAATGCTGCGTACACACGCTTGGAATTTCTGACAACAAATGTTCGATGGGAGCTTTTGGTCGGAAATTCTAACCGTGTGTAGGCTCCATCGGACATTTTCTGTCGGAATTTCCGACAACAAAAATTTTAGAGCTGGTTCTCAAATTTTCCGACAACAAAATCCGTTCCCGTAAATTCTGATCATGTGTGGACAATTCCAACGCACAAAATTCAACGCACGCTCTGAATCAAGTACGAGACGGAAGCGATCGGTCTGAAAAAAATAGCGTTCGTAATGGAGATAGCACATTCATCACGCTGTAACGGACTGATAAGCATGAGGCTGAAAAGCACGAATCGTCTCTCACCAAACTTCTACTAACATGACTGGTATTGAATATCCCTTTTCTAGTGCTGTCGCACGTGTTGTACGTCACCGCGTTCTTGACGTTCGGAATTTCCAACAACATTTGTGTGACCGTGTGTATGCAAGACAAATTTGAGCCAACATCCGTCGGAAAAAAAATCCACGGTTTTGTTGTCGGAATGTCCGATCGTGTGTACGCGGCATTAGGGTGAAGAACGTTTTCACGAAGATGATTGAACGCCATGTGCAAAAAATGGGTGCCTTTTATAATTCATTTTCTGTGCACATTAGAAACTGAAATGTGGAAGGTGATAGGTTGCTATGAGTCATTCCAATTTCAAACCCTCCGTCTTGAGATCCTATCTTACCAAATGCCATTTTCTACAGCTTCATATTGGTTAACGCACAAAGAAAGTGCATCCAGAGAAAAGCAACAGGATGATGAACAGTTTTGTGGTGATACCAAAAATGGTCAGATTTGGTGACCTGGCCAATCCCTATGCCTGCCACGCTTCAGTACTGCAGTATCAGTTTATTCACATGGCATTAATGCCCACCTCCGCCTCCCGACTTTTAGATTCCTTAAAGGGTTAGTAGGTGGATGGCGGGAAGAGGTTAACCCCAAAACTCTGCCAAAAGCACCAAAAACCCTGGACATTTTTTTGTGTGTGCTTTTCATGCTCTTCCATTGAGCTCTATTGGGCCAAAACACACTATGCCACACCCAGAAGCACCTGCACCCTTTAAAAAAATCACACTCATTGATGTGAATGGGCACCATAGAGAATAGTGTGATTTCCATCATCAAGCACTGCAGCACTAGAAATCACATTTTTTTTGGTCGGTCTGAGGGCTGAACAAAAAAAATAAAACAGGTTGCTCCACCCATACTAAACCATGCGGATAGACGAATCTCCTGTTGCAACTATTGTATTCTGACAGGCGCCACCAGCTGTCAAAATCACCGAACAGCGCATGCGTCTTATTGGATTCAGGTGGTGTTCAGCCAACAACTTTCCACCAGGCTCCTTAGGTTCTTCAAAATAAGGGTATTGGCTGGGCCCCCCAGCCCCCCCCGTTTTACTTACCTGAGCCAGTTCACCTGCTCTACGTGTCCCTGGCGTCCTCTTCTCCACAGAGTCTCTGCGCTGATTGGATAGATAGATAGCAGCGCAGTAGAGCTGGGCGATTTTCTCCCTCAAAAAAACCTGCGATTTTAAAAAAACAACTCGATTCACGATTCGAATCGAGGCGTCTGGCCCCGCCTAAAAACTCCTGCTCTCAGTTTCTCAGGACCGGCGCGGTGTAAAAAAAAAAAAAATCTATTTGCTAAAAATTAGGGATGAGCTCCAGCATGTTCGCATAGTACACGCGCAGAGCCCGCCAGGAAGTCTGCACGGCGCTGCGCTAATCACAGCCAGGGAGACATTGTCCCGATGCTCGGCTGCAGAGATCAGGAAATGTCTCCCTGCCTGTGATTAGTGCAGCGCCGTGCAGACTTCCTGGCGGGGTCTGCACGTGTACTATGCCAACACGCTGGAGCTCATCCCTGCTGAAAATCTGAATCGATTTGACCTTGCAACTCGATTCAAGATTCAAATCTATTTTTTCCCCAGCCCTACAGCGCAGCCATTGGCTCCCGCTGCTGTCAATCAAATTCAATGACGCGGCCGCCGGGAGCAGGCCCGAGTCATACACTCTGCGGCTATGGATGCCAAGTGTATGACAGGGAGCGTGGTCGCAAGGCAACCTCCTCGGGAGAGAGCTTCCCAGAGAGGGGGTTAGCTATTGTGGGAAGGAGCCGGAAGAGCCGCTGTGGGACCCCAGAACAGGAGAATCGGGGGCCACTCTGCAAAACGAACTGCACAGTGGAGGTAAGTATGATATGTTTGTTATTTAAAAAATAAATAAATAAGCCTTTACAACCCTTTTAACCGCTTAAGGACCACCTCCTGCAGACATACGTCGGCAGAATGGCATGGCTGGGCACAAGCACGTACCTGTACGTCCTCTTTAAGTGCCCAGTCCGTGATAACGGCCGCGGGAACCGCGGACCCAATCGCCATTGGAGTCCCGCGATCGGTCCCCGGAGCTGAAGAATGGGGAGAGCTGTGTGTAAACACAGCTTCCCCGTTCTTCACTGTGGCGGTGTCATTGATCGTGTGTTCCCTAATATAGGGAAACACGATCAATGACGTCACACGTCCAGCCCCCTAGTGGTTAACTCCCAAACTGCATTTTAAGTTTGAGGTCACACAGATGAGGTCACACTTAACCCCTTCAGCGCCCCCTAGTGGTTAACTCCCAAACTGCATTTTTAATGCATTTTTTGCTGTGAAAATGACAATGGTCCCAAAAATGTGTCAAAATTGTCCGATGTGTCCGCCATAATGTCGCAGTCATGAAAAAAATCACTGATCGCCGCCATTAGTAGTAGTAAAAAAAAAAAATTAATAAAAATGCAATAAAACTATCCCCTATTTTGTAAACACTATACATTTTGTGCAAACCAATCGATAAACGTTTATTGCGATTTTTTTTTTACCAAAAATAGGTAGAAGAATACTTATCGGCCTAAACTGAGGAAAAAAAATAATTTTTTATATCTTTTTGGGGGATATTTATTATAGCAAAAAGGAAAAAATATTGCATTTTTTTCAAAATTGTCGCTCTATTTTTGTTTATAGCGCAAAAAATAAAAAACGCAGAGGTGATCAAATACCACCAAAAGAAAGCTCTATTTGTGGGGGAAAAAGGATGCCAATTTTGTTTGGGAGCCACGTCGCACGACCGCGCAATTGTCAGTTAAAGCGACGCAGTGCCAAATCGCAAAAACTGTCCGGGTCCTTTACCTGCCTAAAGGTCTGGGTCTTAAGTGGTTAATTGAACAAGCTGAACTTAGAAGCTGATTGGTTGCCACGCACAGCTGCACCAGATTTTGCACTCTCCAGTTTCAGTAAATCAACCCACCGCTCTTTAAAACACACAAAGAACTCTTGCAGCGCTCTTAGGAGTTGCAGTAGGGTGAAATCTGATGTGTATGAGAACAAGATGCAGAGATTCGGTAACCATAAGCAGTTATTCTTATAGAGTACTTATTACTGAATTTTTACTTTCCATGTAATTCCCCTTAAACTTTGAGCAATATCAGAATTTACAAGCCATATGGGGTCATTTAGGTCCATTGCATCTGTTTTTAACCAGAATAAAGCGGGTCTTACCCCTAAATGTAATTTCATGGTTCCTTTGCACAGTCTTACACATGGATTGTAAAAGAGAAAAAAAAAGCACAGCTATAGGCTTTACCTGCTTTCATATTTGTGTTCCTCCCTTTCATTAATGTGACCTTTTCCTTTGTTCTTCCAGTGTAGTGATCACATGACCGCGTAGCTATTATATGTCAGGGAGGCAGGGGGCTGCACGGGTCGCCTTCATTCCAGGCACCTTGATTATGGATATTGTGTTTTAGATACAGATGTTTATGTGCTTAACATGCTTTGCTCAAATTTTTCACTGAAAAAGATTTTGAGGGCCTCTAGGTTTTTTTTTTTTTACTTTTATTCTCTGCTTCCTATTGTGCACTTCTTCTTGGGGATTACCCAGATATACATAAGAAAAAAATAAATAGCATTTCCCTCTAAAAGTAACACGGGGAACCTTTTAGCAACATTTTAGGCAAAAAAAAAAAGCTTTGCCACATGATATTGCTTATTTTCTCCCGTTTTCAGATGGTCCAAAACAGAAAAACCAGCACAGTTCATCATGTTTTTATTAAGCATACAAATGTCATTTTTACTAAAAGAAAATTGTACAAATAACATTTAAAGTTTAACCACTTAAAGGGGGGGTTCACCCTAAAACATCAATAGACCGTTACATCCAGCATACTGCGTTCCTAAGACAAGGCATAGATGATTGACATGCAGGTAAAGCGCATCAACGCCTTCCGAAAATATCCGAGGGGGACTCGGCACTTTACGGCGCCTGCGCAGTCAGCTCTACACGGCAGGCGCCGTAAAGAGCCGAGTCCCCGTGGGATATTTTCGAAAAGGCGATGACGCGCTTTACCCGCACGTCAATCATCTCCTGGGAGGATCAACACTCACTCCCAGGAGACATTGCGCAGAGCTCCCCGTCGGGGAAAAGGAGCTACACGCCCACTCCCCGCAAGGAAGATGACCTGGAAGTGAGGCTGAAGACAGGTAAGTGTACACATTTAAAAAAAAAATGACAACGCTACAAGCCTTTATTAAGGCTGGAGATAGGTTAGCTAAAAAGTTAATTTTGAGGGTGAACCTCTGATTTAACAACTACTGTAGGCCAATTCTGACACTTCGCTCCTACATGTAAAAATCATAATTTTTTTTGCTAGAAAATTACATAGAACCCCCAAACATTATATATGTTTTTTTTTTTAGCAAAGACCCTAGAGAATTCAATGGCGGTCATTGCAACTTTTTATCTCGCACGGTATTTGCACCAAAAATTTCATTTACATTACATGCTTTAAAAATAAAACATTAAAGTTAGCCCAATTTTTTTTCATAATGTAAAAGCTGAAGTTACGCCGAGTAAATAGATAACCTAACATCTCACGCTTCAAAATTGCACACGCTCGTGGAATGGCGCTTGAATTTTTTTTACTGGTTACATGTTTTTAGTTACAAAGGAGGTCTAGGGCTAGAATTATTGCTCTCGCTCTAACGTTCGCGTGTGTGGTTTGGTATATGTGGGCGGGACTTATGTATGCGTTCGCTTCTGTGTGCGGGGACAGGGGCACTTTTAAAAAAAAAATATTGTTAATTTTACTCAAAAAAAAAATATTTTGACACTTAAAAATTTTGATCACTTTTATTCCTATTACAAGGAACGTAAATATCCCTTGTAAGAGGAATATGGCATGACAGGGCCTCTTTACAGTGAGATATGGGGTCAATAAGACCCCACATCTCACCTCAGGCCTCGTACACACAACCGTTTTCCTCTGCAAAATCCATCAAGAAAAATGCTGGCAGAGCATTTTTGCCAAGAAAAACGGTATTGTGTATGTTTTTCGTTGAGAACATGCTCTTTTTTTCTCGTCGGGAGTCTCAATTTCCTCGTCGTGTTTCTTGTCGGGCTGGTTTACGACGAGAAACACGTTCGTGTGAATGCTTAAAAACCCGCACATGCTCAGAATAAAGTATGAGACGGGATCGCACCTTCGGTAAAAGTAGCGTTCGTAATGGAGATAGCACATTCGTCACGCTGTAATAGAATAAAAAGCGCGAATCGTCTCTCACCAAACTTTTACTTAACACGCAGTATGAGATTAGCAAAAGCAGCCCAAAGGGTTGTGCCAGTGGAATGGAACTTCCCCTTTATAGTGCCGTCGTACGTGTTGTACGTCACCGCGTTTGAGAACGACGCGATTTTGTCTTGACAGTGTGTATGCAAAGAAAGCTTGACAAGATTCTCGTCAAGCCTGAGGCCTCGTACACACGGCCGAGGAACTCGACGTGCCAAACACGTCGAGTTCCTCGGCCAGTTCAGCCCTGAAGCCGCCGAGGACCTCGGCGGGCCGAGAGCTCCCATAGAACAACGAGGAAATAGAGAACATGTTCTCTATTTCCTCGCCGAGGTCCTCGTCGGCTTCCTCGGCCGAAAGTGTACACACGACCAGTTTCCTCGGCAGAATTCAGCCAGAAACTCGGTCGGAAGCTGAATTCTGCCGAGGAAACTGGTCGTGTGTACGGGGCCTGAGAAGAAACTTGTTGAGGAAAACGATGTTTCTTTTATGACGAGATTCTCGGTCGTGTGTACGAGGCCTCAGGCTGGGAAGACTGAAAATGCCGATATCTGAATGATGCCTGTAGCTGCACCCATCATTCAGATATACCGTATTTATCGCGGTATAGCGCGCTCCCGCGTATACCGCCACCCCTAAAGTTGCCCCGAATCCTGTGGAAAAAAGTTATTTTGTACTTACATTTTTGGTGTCTTGCGCGGCGTCCATCGGCGGCCTCGTCGGGTCCGGCGTCCGTCTGCAGCTTCGGGTGTCCTCTTCGTCGGGTCCGGCGTCCTTCTGCGGTGTCCTCACGTCCTCCCCGCTCGTTTCCCGCGCCGAGTTTGAATACTGCGCCGACATATACAGAGCGCAGTACACTCGTGTATTGTCGGCAATGCCCGGCTACACTCGCGCTGACGTCCTGTACGTCCAGGACGTCAGCGCGGGAGGAGCCGAGACTGCCCGACAATACACGAGTGTACTGCGCTCGGTATATGTCGGCGCAGTATTCAAACTCGGCGCGGAAAAACGGGTATTGGCGTATACCGCGCACCCACGATTTTGCCCTGATTTTAAGGGCAAAAAAGTGCGCGGTATACGCAGATAAATACGGTAGCTCCACAAAGCTGAGGACGTTGTATAACTTCCACGGTCGGCAAGTGGTTATAGGGGTTGTAAAGTTTAACTTTTCGTTTTTTATTTTCTAAATAGGTTCCTTTAAACTAGTGCATTGTTGGTTCATTTACCTTTTTCTTCAATTTCCCTTCTAAATGTTTTTTTTTTTTAGTTTTCTTTGTCTGAATTTCTCACTTCCTGTTCCTCCTCAGTAAGCTGTTCTGGCTGACTAACCCCCAGTCAGAACGGCTCGGATGATGGGGGCAAGCTTACTGAGGAGAAACAGGAGGTGAGAAATTCAGACAAAGAAAAAAACATTTAGAAGGGAAATGGAAGGAAAAGGTAAGTGAACCAACAATGCACTAGCTTAAAGGAGTTCTCTGACCTAAAACTTTTAACCCCCGCTGTGCCCGGGCTGTAAAACTATACAAAATAAACTGTCACTTACCTGCCTACGATCCCCCGTTGTTCCGATATCGCCGTCCCGTTCTCCGGTCCTGGTCTCTTCCGCTTCCTGTGTGTCGGTGACTCATAGTGCGCTCAGCCTATCAGTGGCCGCGACGGGACATTGCTGCGGCCGCTGATAGGCTGAGCGCACTATGAGTCACCGACACACAGGAAGCGGAAGAGACCGGGACCGGAGAACGGGACGGCGATATCGGAACAACGGGGGATCGTAGGCAGGTAAGTGACGGTTTATTTTGTATAGTTTTACAGCCCGGGCACAGCGGGGGTTAAAAGTTTTAGGTCACAGAACTCCTTTAAAGGAACCTATTTAGAAAATAAAAAAACTAACCTTTACAACCCCTTTTAAGGGGATTTTTTATATGGCATCTGTTACCACTACTATGGTCACTTGCAGTCTTTGCTGAACTTTGAACCTTACTTCTATCACCATCTTGCCATTTGGGCTTCCCTTTTGCCTTCTTTATGTCATGGCTGCCTGTCATTTTATATATGTCATCCATCCACCATGGTCTTCTTCTCCCTTTCCCTTTCTGTACCTTGTAGCCCTTTTCTAGCTGAATGTCTTGCGATATGGCCAAAGAATTGACATTTTCTCTTCAATGTTCCTTCCAACAGACATGGTTTTGCTTTAGGGCTCTTTCACGCGGACCTGAACGGGCGCTCCGTGCTCCTCTATGGAGCCGCGGATGTCAGCGGTGACATGCCCGCTGACATCGGACCCGCTCCGATCCGCCAAAGTGTGACGGAGGAAAAACCTACTTTTCCATCCGTCGATCGGATCGGGTGAACTTGGACAGACGGTCCGTGTTCATCCGATCCCCCCCATAGGGGAGAGCGGAGAAAAGACAGGGCGGTCCCTGCACAGTGTGCGCGGACTGCCCTGTCATCCGCCAGCTCAGCGAGGATCAATGGAGCGATCCCCGCTGAGCCAACGGAGGTTCACGGGGCGGATCATTACTGATCCGCCCCGTGTGAAAGGGACCTTATTGTCTCTTTGCAGCGCATCTTCATTCATGTCCAAACAGCTGATTTCTGTAACACCACAGTTTAAACCTTGTGATCCTCTTTTTTTGATTTTCTAACGGCAAATAGGCTGTTCATTTTGCAAGGAACATTTCCCCAGAGCTTCTCAAATGTGGTGAAATTTCACTTTGCAAAGAATTCCCAATCACATGCAAGGACAATAAAAAAAGTAGAGCTGCACAATTAATCGTTAACAAATCATGATCTTGATTCAACCCCCCTGACGATCTCCAATGCAGAGTTTCGTATAACAAGAGGGGAGACTTATCAGCTGTCAAACGAAAATATCTGGGCAGTCTGCCAAGTTTTAACAGGAAACATTGTAACTAACGCTTCTTTCTTAGATCAAAGGGATAAACTTCTGTGTGTGTGTAAAGAAAAAATCTGGGCAGTCTGCCAAGTTTTTAACAGGAAACATTGTAAGTAATACTTCCTTCTTAGATCAAAGGGATAAACTTCTGTGTGTAAATGCAGGAAGTTTAACCACTTGAAGTCTAATGCCTTGTACACACGAGCGGAATTTTCGACGGAAAAAGTCAGACGAAAGCTTTTTCCGTCGGAAATTCCGACGGAATTAGATAGAGAACATGTTCTAAATTTTTCCGATGAAAAAACATTTCTACCGGTATTTCCATTTGTCTGAATGCAATTCCGACGGACTAAAAACCACACACGCTCATAATCAAGTCGACACATGCTCGGAAGCATTGAACTTTATTTTTCTCGGCTCATCCTAGTGTTGTACGTCACCACGTTCTTGATGGTCGGAATTGGGTGTGACCGTGTGTATGCAAGACAGCTTGAGCGGACCTCCGTCGGAAAAAACGTTAGAGTTTATTCTGACGGGGAAACCGGTCTTGTGTACAGGGCATAAATCTTTTTCTGAAGCCCCATACACACTATCAGTTTTCCTGCAGGTTTTTGTCTTCAGGGTAACCAAAACCATCTAATATGAGTTTCAATTCATATGCAATCAGGCAGTCCGTTGCACTACATGGTTTTGGTAAACCCGAAGACAAAAGCCTGCAGGAAAACTGATGGTGTGTATGGGACTTTACACTTGTTTCTTAAGTTAAAATCAATATTTTTTTGCTTGAAAATTACTTGGAACCCCCAAACATTATATATATTTTAGCAGAGACCCTAGGGAATAAAATGGCAATTGCTGAAATTTTATGTCACACTGCATTTGCCTAGCTGTCTTTCAAATGCAATTTTTTTGGGAAAAAATACACTCCAATGAATAAAAAAAAAAACGAAACAGCGAAGTTAGCACATTTTTTTTTTTTTGTTTTAATGTGAAAGATGATGTTACGCCGCGAGAATCATGAGAGAATCGTGATTTATCTTCTAAGCAAAAAAAATGTGATTCTCATTTTAGCCAGAATCGTGCAGCTCTAAAAAAAAAAAAGCATTATTGTTTAAAGTGGTTGTAAACCCATTACAACCACTTTAACCTACAGGTAAGCCTAGATTAGAGCTTACCTGTAGGTGCAACAAATAAAAGGTTTAGGAGATTTTTGCAGAAATAGCGGCACTGATGTCTTCGGCACATGCGCCGTAGACATCGGGCGCAGGCGCACTGAGCCTACCGCTTCTAACGGCGATCATGCTGTTAGTGGCAGCTCCCACTCGCATGTGCGGGAGTGACGTCATCGCTGCTTCGGCCAGTCACAGCGATGGAGCAGCGATACCCGGAAATCACTCCGGGTATCATGGCGGCGACGGAGAAGGGCTTTGATCTCGGGTAAGTAATTCATAACGAGCTAGTATGCTATGCATACTAGCTCATTATGTTTTTTTCTTGCAGGGCGTTTTTTTTTTTTTTTTTTATAGAGAGGGTTTACTTCCTCTTTAAAGCAGAGGTTCACCCTAAAAACAAGTATATACCATTCAATCCAGCATACTGCCGACATGTACAGTATGCTGTTTTTTTTTCAGTTTATATACCGTAGTATAGGTATTCCCCCACCCCCCCCCCCCCGGCTTCCGCGTAGTGAATCCCGCGGGAGTGGGCGTTCCTATTTAGAGACTAGTGATTGACATGTGACAAAAGCTTCACCCCCGGCGCATAATGCGCGCCACTAGTTTCTGAAAAAAGCCAAACGTCGGTGCGCAGTATAGCGCCGACTCGCAGTTTGGCTTCTTTCGGAAACTGGTGACGCACATTATGTGCCGGGGTCGAAGCTTTTGTCATACGTCAATCACTAGTCTCTGAATAGGAACGCCCACTCCCGCGGGATTCACTACCCGGACGCCAGGGGGGAAATACCTATACTACGGTATGTAAACCGAAAAAAAAAAAAAACGGCATACTGTACATGTCGGCAGTATGCTGGATTGAATGGCATATACTTGTTTTTTGGGTGAACCTCCACTTTAATTGGGTAATGGAAGTCAGCAGAGCTTCACCTCATTCACTAGGCTCTGAAGAAAATACCCTTGCAAAGTATATGTTCCCTTTCAAAGTGAACAATCTAATTGTCTTCAGTAAATAAAACCCATTGTGGGAGAAAACGTTTTTGCGCCATACCAGAGAATCAACCGAAATTGCATTTGTAGCAATCTTTTCTTTGTGCTTAGAGGGAGATTGTTTTTCATCAGCACGTTGTGTCTCAGAAACTTTGTTTGGCCTTGGCGATTCCAGCTCTGACATCAACATCGGTCTTTACGTTTTCATTAATTCTTATTCCAAGGTATTGGAGGTTGGTTACTTACCCTATACTTTTGTTTCTAGGCATTATTTTTACGTCTTTGTGTTCTTTGTTGGTTACAAATGTGCTGTTTGTCTTCTGAGTGTTTATATGGATGTAAAGTGCCTTGCCCTTATGTTCTGTGTCATTAAGTGGTTGAGGCCTTCCTCAGATTCTGCAAGCAAAACTGTATAGCCTATTCTCTGTATGATGTTGCATTCAAATGCTGGAATTCCAACACCTTCACAAATAAATTGAAACGTTTTCTGTGTAGGAATTGAATGCCAGCGGAGACGGAACACATCCTTGGCACTTGTTTCTTTCTACTGTTATCACATGTTTGCGTTTGGTACCCATCTTCATAAACCTGTTTTGTTTGTTATAGACATTGACTATGAGACTAGCATCTTTTTCGCATTCACCCCTTTTCAAGAGTGTTTCTATGAGAATGTTATGCTCAAGTGTCAGAAACCATGAATCAGACCAAGACAGAAGTACATTGCAACAATAAGGATCATTATCTCGGACTAGAGAAATGCCTTACTTTGATAGAAAATTGGATGACGAAGAGTTACCTTAAACCAGGGGTGGCCAACCAGTGGCCCGGGGGCCACATGTGGCCCGCGGAGCCCTCTGATGTGGCCTGCGACCTCCTCTGAAATGGAGGATTGGCAAGCCCAGATCGCAGGTTTGCCGACCCGCTATACTACATCATCAGTGTTGTGAATGAAGATGGTGGTAGAGGAAGAAAGCAGCAGCAGAGCCCCATTAGCCGAAGCTTCCTCTACAGCGCCGGCTTTTGCCACAGGTGGAGTCTATGGCAAAGTTCAGCTAACCCGCAGGATAGACACAGGTGCACTATGCTGCACCCAAAGTGTGGGTAACCAACAGCACATCAGTGTGAAAGCAGTCTTGGGCCCTTTTCACACGATCGGCCCGACCAAATGGGACCCTTAATTCACCTCTATAGAGAGACAGATGTCTGTTTACGCTCACCTACCTCCAATCTGAAAACCAGAAGAGAATTCATACCCTTTCATCTGGGTGGATAGGAGGGCCTATAGAGTAGCCGTGACCTGACATCTGCCCGCTCCGCTCATTGTGGCTCTCGACTGGTTACCAAGTTGCTTAAGTGGCCCTCCCTCTTCAAAAGGTTGGGCACCCCTGCCTTAAACTCAACGGCTCAAAAACAGAACTTCTCCTGTTTCACGCCAACCGAAAGATCTCCCGCACCAACATGGACACCGCCGCCCATTTTGGGGCAAATCATCACCCCCAGCACCAAAGTCAAAAGTCTCGGAATCATTTTTGACGCCCACATGACAATGGATGCACAAATAGGGTCAGTAGTCAGCGGATCCCACCATCTGCTGCACCTACTATGTAGACTCATTCCCTTCATCCCGAAAGAAGACATAGCAGTCGTGGTGGGAACAATTATCAACTCCAGACTCGACTATGCAAATGCCCTTTACCTCGGACTCCCCCAATACCAAATCTCTCGTCTGCAAGTCGTTCAAAATACGGCCACTCGACTCGTGACTGGGAAAAAAACATGGGAATCAATCTCGCCTACACTGAGATCCCTTCATTGGTTGCCAGTAAAAGACAGAATTGCTTTTAAGGCACTCTGTCTGACGCATAACTGTGTTCAAGAAAATGCCCCCCAATATCTATGCGAAAAATTAAAAAGTCACAACCCCAATCGCGTTCTCCGATCCACCGACCAAAATCTACTCCAGATACCCAAAGCCAGATACAAGTCCAAAGGAGAACGAAGATTTGCAGTCCAACGACCTAGACTATGGAACGCTCTACCAACCAGCATCCAAATGGAGGTGAATCACCTGGCCTTCTTTTATGAAGGCAAAAGGACAGTAGGGAACGGATACTAAGCCCCCATAGGCGATTCAGTTCGCATGTGTTGCACTATATAAGTTTCTCACTCACTCAGTTAAATCACACTTGTCTAATAATAAAAATAAAAAGGTAAACAGAGAAAGTGTAGTCAAAACATAGCCAGAGTTCAGTAACCGGATCAGGTAGTTGGCCAAGCCAATGTCCAAGAGCCAGGGATAAAGGTAGTAGTAGTAGTACAGCGAGCAGGATCTGTAGCCAGAGGGAACGTCAGTGAAGCAAGTCTTCAACAGAAACGCAGGAGAAAGTCTCTTGTGATTTTAACACAGGCGAAGGCAAAGAGCAAATGAACTGGAAGGCTTTAAGTAGGCAGAGCTGACGAGCAGGTGGCTCACTGTGGAGAGATGGGAGCTGGCAATTAGCACAGAGAATGAAGGGCTGAGCCTAGCCCAGACATCACGTTGATCAAATGCCTTGACAAAGGGCTCTTTCACATGGGCGGCCCGTTCAGGTCCGCCTGCCAGTTTTTTTGGCGGACCTGAACGGGCGCTCCGTGCTCCTCTATGGAGCCGCGGATGTCAGCGCTGACATCCGACCCGCTCCGATCCGCCAAAGTGTGACAGAGGAAAAACCTACTTTTCCATCCGTCTGGCGGATCGGATCGGGTGAACACGGACAGACGGGGGAAGTGTCAGCAACGAACGGTGCAGACAGCTGCACAATGCTGGGACACGTGAAGTGAAAACAAAGCGGGACTTGGACCGCACTGACAGAAGAATGGTCATGGAATAGATTAGGGATGAAATTAGATAATATAATGAGGGACATTACCGTCGTATCGCTAGTGTAGTGGTAATAAATGGAAATTAAGAGGAAGGAAAGGGGGGGGGGAGAAAGGCTGGTATTAAATTTAACTGCTAAAGGGAGGTAAAAATATGTGTTCATATATATGGGTCTATTTATGTAAGGGGGGGGACGACGTTTTAAGTAGGGGTGAGCTAATGATAAGGTGAGCAGTACGAAGGGATGAGGAAGTAAATCTAAATATCAGAAGAATTAGGAGGGGGGGGGGGGGGGATTTAGTTGCGAAGGAGAGGGTTCATTTAATATATGGACAGTAGAGACATAAAGGGGTAAAGGGGGGGGGGAATATGCACAAATACTCATACATGTGCATATGTATACATACCTGTATGTACGCAACTACACATGTGCGTATCCATACTGGGTGTAGAGAGGGGTAGACATTAATGAATTAATTAATTAAACTAATAATGGAGCACCAGTTGGTTTGAGGGGGGGAAACAGGGCATATTAAGAGCATGGAGTTAAAACAACGGATGCTTATTCCAATTAAAAAATTAACAAAGTACATACATATATCTGAGAGAATAAGTAAATATATAAACATAATAAAATAGAAAAAACAACAATAATAAATCAATCAATAGTGGTGGTTATTCAATAGAGGAGATAAAAGAGGGAGGGGGGAACTTTTTATGCTGCAGACCAATTCCTCATCTTCGAGTATGTTTTAATCATTTTATATACTAACGAGATTTTGTTGTTGTTGGGTTCTTGTGCATTTTACTCGTGTACAGGTCTTATAGACTCGCATGTCTCCCCTGTGCTCCGCAGAATGTAATGCAGATCGCACTGCATTACAATCTTTCCCGGCCAGTAAAAACTGTCAATGGGAACCCAGGAAGTGACATCATACACATTGCTTCCGGGTCAGGAACAAGATGGGGTGGAGAGCAGCTGTGTGTCCACTCTCTTCCCTCCCCTCTACTCTGTGACGCCCATTATGCCGGTCCCGCAGCTGGGCAAGCGGAGCCCAGGATACGTAACGGGGGTGCACTTTACCCGCGTGTGTGGACACAATTGGGCAGCAGCAGAGCCTCCAAAATGCTTCCAACTGACAAGTGAGCCCTGCTGCTTGCCCACAGCAAGGCTAAATGTAGAAAAAAACTACCTGCTCGGCACCCGTAACTGCATGTTCCAGGTGTCAGGCAATACAAATTGTGCATTCCTGCAACAGTGAATGGGCCGAGAAAAGCCCAGGTACCAGGATGTAATTTCTAGTGACTATAGTGACCTGGCGCCTGGGATTTGTCGAGCCCTGGCCTAAACCATAATAACCATGTCTACCAATAAACAACACTCAGACCAGTTAGGTTGGAAAGGGCAAGGTCACAGCTTTATTTTGATTTTAACATACTGTAAGTAATTTTCCAACATAAACATTTAAAGGGGTTTTTCACCTTAATGCATTCTATGTTATTAAAAATACCTTTAATTTTCTTTTTTTTTTGTTTACAAAAAAAAAATACCTTTCATTTTCAATCTGCAGCGCTGCAATGCATCTGAAATTTCATTGTGACCATTCGGGAAACCCCACCCCCTTTCCAAAGAAAGATGTTTTAAAAGGGGGAAAAAAACGAGTCGACACATTTAATTTGACTCGCGGTTACAATTGCCGGTGCCTGGCTATTGAAAAAAAAAAGGTGCGGCCACCTGGCGACATCACTTGCAAAATCAATGACAAGCTAAAATATGTGGTTGCTAGATGCTGTTCTGAGAACCATATTGGTGTAGGGATGTTTGCCCCAAAATTTCTACCCTTGGGGCATACTACCCTGAACGCGTACAGCCCTATGCACATACCGTCTTTGATTTTGACAGGCAGCCTATTATACGCTGCACCTTTGCCTCTCAGACACCCATGCGCATGAGGCGACAAACTTTGATACCCTAAATTTTCCTTAGACAATGGGGATCGCCCAGACACGGCGTATCTCCGATCGGCAGGAGGGCTCTGTGATTGGCCCTCCTGATCACATGACGGCCGTGTCCAATCACAGCCTTCATGTGATGTAAATAGAGAGCCGGTTGCTAGCTGTCCTCTCCTCACACAGAAGTTGTCAGTGAGGAGAGCGGATCACTGCAGCTGGTCAGTTGTCAGAATGAGCTGTTTTTTTACAGCTTTTTACACAGAAAGTGAAAGTGGCCAGTATTGAAGTAGTTAAGTACTTGTTTTGTAACATTTTTTTTGCTACTTTTCACTATACTTTTTATCTAATCAAAAGTCACCTATGTGCTACTCTCTGGTTGCGACATGGGCCAAGGAAGGTCACAGCGGAACCTGGACGTGTTGTAATATGGGTTCTTACGAGGTAAGGGAGATCTCCCTGTCCTCTACTCCAATGGCACTCGCTATGAAGTTCCTGAGTCTGCAGGTGGGAGCATGGAGCCTGGGAAACATGGTGTGTGGAAATTTTTGGGTAGCTGTACTGTATCTTTTACATCTGACAGCCACCTTGTAAAAGACCACCCCCGTAAGCTTTCCCCGACTTGTTCATTTCCCGACTTAGTTGGGTTAGGCAGTATACTTTGGTGGGGGTGGGTCAGCCACCCCCGCGACTAGGGGTGCAATGGATCAAAAAATTAACAGTTCAGATCGTTCCTCGGATCAGGAGTCACGGATCGGATCATTTTTTCAGATCGACAAAGAAAAACAATTCTCCCCCACTGTAATATCCACATCCCCCCCCCACTGTAATATCCACATCTCCCCCCCCCCCCACTGTATCAGACACCCCCCCCCCCAGGTAGTAACAGGCAGACACCCCCCCCAGGTAGAAACAGGCAGACACCCCCCCCAGGTAGAAACAGGCAGACACCCCCCCAGGTAGAAACAGGCAGACACCCCCCCCCAGGTAGAAACAGGCAGACACCCCCCCCCAGGTAGAAACAGGCAGACACCCCCCCCCAGGTAGAAACAGGCAGACCCCCCCCCCCAGGTAGTAACAGGCAGACCCCCCCCCCCCAGGTAGTAACAGGCAGACCCCCCCCCCCCAGGTAGTAACAGGCAGACCCCCCCCCCAGGTAGTAACAGGCAGACCCCCCCCCAGGTAGTAACAGGCAGACCCCCCCCCCAGGTAGTAACAGGCAGACCCCCCCCCCCAGGTAGTAACAGGCAGACCCCCCCCCCCAGGTAGTAACAGGCAGACCCCCCCCCAGGTAGTAACAGGCAGACAAGCCCCCCCCCCCAGGTAGTAACAGGCAGACCCCCCCCAGGTAGCAGCAGGCAGACACCCCCCCCAGGTAGCAGCAGGCAGACACCCCCCCAGGTAGTAGCAGGCATATACCCCCCCAGGTAGTACAGGCAGACAAGCCCCCCCCTGGTAGTGCAGACAGACCCCCCCAGGTAGTACTCCCAGCGGTGTGTCCCACGAGTGCTGGCTCCTCCTCCTCTGTGGATGCAAACAGAGAGGAGGGCCTCCGCCGGGTGTACCAAGATGGCCGCGGCTCCGGAGCTAGGCCGAAGCCACGGCCTTTCCTAATGTTATGGCCGCGGCTCCGGAGCTAGGCCGAAGCCGCAGCCTTTCCTAATGTTATGGACGCGGCTTCGGCCTAGCTCCGGAGCCGCGGCCATAACATTAGGAAAGGCCGCGACCTCGGCCTAGCTCTGGTGCCACGGACATAACATTAGGAAAGGCCGCAGCTTCGGCCTAGCTCCGGAGCCGCGGTAATCCGCAGGTCACAGTGTGTGCCGATCCGAATGGGGTAACCCGTTCGTAATCACGGATCAACTGTGATCCGTTGCACCACTACCCGTGACCTTTGACCTCTGGGAACCAGTCTTCTGACCTTTGACCTCTGGGGGAAGGTCCCTGTTCCAATTCCTGAGTCCTAGCCTTATTCTTTAATGGGAAACCCTAACCCCTAACCTTAAACAGATGTCTGTAAAATATGCTTAGTAGAACCCCTTCACTTACCCAAAAGTTTTAGATACACTTTGGGGTTGATTTACTAAAACTGGAGCACTCAAAATTTGGTGCAGGTGTGCATGGTAGTTAACCACTTAAGCCCCGGACCAAAATGCTGCATAAAGACCCAAGGGGTTTTTACAGTTCGCGTCTTTTTTTCCCCACAAATAGAGCTTTCTTTTGGTGGTATTTGATCACCTCTGCGGTTTTTATTTTTTGCGCTATAAACAAAAATAGAGCGACAAAAATTGACACATTTTTGGGACAATTGTCATTTTCACAGCAAAAAATGCATTTAAAATTGCATTCTTTAACAGACAATTGCGCGGTCGTGGGACGTGGCTCCCAAACAAAATTGGCGTCTTTTTTTCCCCACAAATAGAGCTTTCTTTTGGTGGTATTTGATCACCTCTGCGGTTTTTATTTTTTGCGCTATAAACAAAAATAGAGCGACAATTTTGAAAAAAATGCTATATTTTTTACTTTTTGCTATAATAAATATCCCCCAAAAACATATATAACATTTTTTTTTCCTCAGTTTAGGCCGATACGTATTCTTCTACATATTTTTGGTAAAAAAAATAAAAAAAATCGCAATAATCGTTTATCGGTTGGTTTGCGCAAAATTTATAGTGTTTACAAAATAGGGGATAGTTTTTTTGCATTTTTATTTATTTTATTTTTTTTACTACTAATGGCGGCGATCAGCGATTTTTTTTCGTAACTGCGACATTATGGCGGACACTTCGGACAATTTTGACACATTTTTGGGACAATTGTCATTTTCACAGCAAAAAATGCATTTAAATTGCATTGTTTATTGTGAAAATGACAGTTTGCAGTTTGGGAGTTAACCACAGGGGGCGCTGTAGGAGTTAGGGTTTACTTTGTGTGTGTTTACTAGTGTAGGGGGGTGTGGCTGTAGGAATGACGTCATCGATCGTGTCTTCCCTATAAAGGGAATGACGCGATCGATGCGCCGACACAGTGAAGCACGGGGAAGCCGTGTTTACACACGGCTCTCCCCGTTTTTCAGCTCCGGGGAGCGATCGCGACGGAGCGGCTATAAACGAATAGCCGCGCCGTCGTCCCGGATCGCTCCTGAAGCCACGGGGACCGCCGCATGTACAGGGGGGGGGTCCCGATCGGACCCCCGACCCACGTCAAGCAGGGCACGTATATATACGTACATGTGCCTGCCTGTGCCATTCTGCTGACGTATATGTACATGAGGCGGTCCTTAAGTGGTTAATCAGCTTCCAACTTCAGCTTGTTCAGTTAAACTTTGACAATCAAACCTGGAAGCTGATTGGTTTCTATGCACCAGATTTCACACTCTCCGGTTTTAGTAAACTAGTGCCTATGGCCAAAGAGGAGCTCTAGTCTCCTGTGTAAAAATACAAAAACTGAAGCTTCTGAGTATTAATAAACAGCCACTAACCGATCCAGCACTGTCACCCCAGCCATTTCCATCTCCCGTCTTTTTTCCCCGGTGCCGGCATCTTGACTGTGGGCACCCAGCTCTGACAGCTAGTAATGACTAAGCACATTTTTACTGTGTGAAACGCATCTACCAGGCAATCTTTGTTCTGTGGTGTCCTCTTGGTTGTCCAATAAAGGATCTTGGACTAGTTGTGGTGTGCAACCATTTCTGCTCACTGTGGCGGCGAGCTGGGGCAGGCACCCACCGGGTCCATTAGGCTTCCTTGTCTCACCTGGAGCGGCAAGTGTTCTTTGTTCAGTGCTCACTGCACATGCGTGAGCCGCGCTGCGCGCTATGAATGGTCCCATAGTCTTCTGGGACCTGTGACGTGTCCCAGAAGAGAGGGGGGTAGCCGCTCCAGGCTGTGACGTGTCCTAGAAGACTGAGAGGAGGGGGAGGAGAACTTTGGCTCTGATCGCCTGACTGGTCTCAGCAGACATGGGAGCAGGTACTTGTCAAAATCAGGTACTCGCTCCTCCCCCCCTCCTCAAAAGTGCCATTTCGTGGGGGAGGAGACCTTAAGGCGGAACTTGTCCATTTGGGTGAAGCTCTGCTTTAAGGTTAATCTCTAATGAAATTGGTGTATACCCACTTGCTGACCACCTCACGTATGAGTATGGCGGCAGAGCGGCTCTCCTGCACCGGATCAGATCAGGTACCTGTATATGATCCGACACTTCTGGGTAGGGGGTGCATGCACCGCGGCTGTGTTATGTTTGGACACAGCACAAGCCGATCAGCGGGTGCCGGAAAATGGGTGTGCGCCCACACCCACTGAGATGCACAGAACAGAGCTCTGCCTATGTAAACAAAACAGAGCTCAGTTCTGTCAGCAGGGATGTGGTGGATTTTGTGTCCCTGCAAAGCGGGGAATAAAATCCAGCACATTTCTTAGTAAAAACAGCACATGGTAAACACAAAAACACTGGTTAGGCACACATCTAGCCGTTTGAGTGCCTTAGATGTTTAACCCCTTCCCAGCCAGTGTCATTACTATGTGTTTTTTAGCACTGATCACTGTATTAGTGTCACTGGTTCTCACAAAGTGTCAGTTAGTGTATGATTGACCGCCTCGATATCTCAGTCCTGCTATAAGTCACTGATTGCTGCTATTACTAGTATATTAAAAAAAAAATCTAAAATGTTCCAGTACTTATGCCATATTTTATAGACGCTATGGGCCAGATTCACAGAAGAAATACGCCGGAGTATCTACTAATACTCCGGCGTATTTTCAAATTTGCCGCGTCGTATCTTAATTTGTGATTCACAAACCAGATACGACGGCATTTGGCTAAGATCCGACAGGCTTACGGCTTCGTACGCCTTCGGATCTTAGGCTGCAATACTTCGGCCGCCGCTGGGTGGAGTTCGTGTCGTTTTCCAGCGTCGGGTATGCAAATTAGCTTTTACGGCGATCCACAAAGCTACTCGCGTGCGTTACGTCGTTTTTTCCCATCGCAAAGTTAAGCCTGCTTTTTCATGGCTTAACTTTACACCAGCCATGTTAAAGTATGGCCGTCGTTCCCGCGTCCAATTTTTTTTTTCGGCGTAAGTACGTTACGCACGTCGCCATTCACAAACACGTCGGGGCGCCGTAATTTCGCGCAAAGCACGTCGGGAAATTTACGGAGCATGCGCAGAGCGTTCTGCGCGGGAGCGCGCCTAATTTAAATGGTACACGCCCCATTTGAATTAGGCGGGCTTGCGCCGGACGTCTTTACGTTACTCCGCCGCAAGTTTATACTCAAGTGCTTTGTGAATCAAGCACTTACGAGGAAAACTTACGGCGGTGTAACGTAAAGACGATACATTACGCCGCCGCATTTGTACCTGAATCTGGCCCTATAACTTTTTGGCAAATCAATTAATATAGGTTTATTGGGATTATTTTTTTTTTACAAAAATATGTAGCAGAATACATATTGGCCCAAACTTATGAATATTTGTTTTTATTAATTGTGAAAAGTAAATTTTTATTTTTTTTTCAAAATTGTCGATCTTTTTTTATCTATAACGCAAAAAAGAAGGAAAAAAAATGGTGATCAAATACAAACAAAAGAAAGCTCTATTTGTGGGAAAAAAAATTACAACTTTTATTTGGGTACAGCATGACCGCGCAATTGTCAGTTAAAGTAACGCAGTGCGGTATTGCCAAAAGTGGCCTAGTTATGAAGGGGTGAGGGGGGGGTAAATCTTCTGGCGGTATACCCCTTTTCCTTTAAACTTGCTAATTACTTAAAATGTACGATCGTTTAAAGGGGTTGTAAAGGAATTTTTTATTTTATTTTTCATAATAAGCATCCTTTACCTGCAGACATTCCTCTTTCACTTCCTCATTGTTCCTTTTTGCTCAGAAGTTGCTCTATTTCTTCTCTGTTCTGTTCACTTCCTGCTTGTCTGATTTTACTGACCACCGTGAAGGGAGGCTTTACTGCGGTGGTCAGTGACGTGCTCGCCCCCTCCTGGGAACTACATCTGTGCGGCAGGACGCTCTCTACGTGTTAGAGACCTCAAGAAGGTGTGAATTATTGGGCGTGCCGCAATTTATACTGGGAAATGTAGTTCTTACATGAACGTGCGCCGAAAACCAGGAAGTGAATGAGAGAACAGAAACTAGAACGCCAAAGGTGATATAGATGAAGGAATTTAATAGATATTTACTCGTTTTTTAACAGAATCATTACACTATTCTGTCTGTCTACCTTGCAGACATTGGGGCAGATCCACATACAAATAGATGGGCGCAGCGTATGTGAGATAAGCTACGCCGCTGTAACTTACTTTTGGCCGGTTCGAATCCCCAAAGAATTTGTGTCGTAAGTTACGGCGGCGTAGTGTATCTCAAGCGGCGTAACGGCGCGGAATTCAAATCGGCGATTAGGGGGCGTGTTTCATTTAAATGAAGCGCGTCCCCGCGCCAAATGAACTGCGCATGCGCCGTCCCTAAATTTCCCGCCGTGCATTGCGCAAAATGACGTCGCAAGGACGTCATTTTTTTTAACCTAGACGTGACTTACGTACATTCCGATTCACGGACGACTTACGCAAACAAAAAAAAAAATTCAAATTAAAAGCGGGAAGGACGGCCATACTTTAACATGGCAAGTCTAACTATACGCCGCAAAACACCAGCTTTAACTATATGCCGGAAAAAGCCGACTAGAGATGACGTAACAGAATGCGACGGCCGCGCGTACGTTCGTGGATAGTCGGAAATCGCTAATTTGCATATCCGACGTGGAAAACTACGCAATCTCCACCCAGCGGACGCCGAAGTATTGCATCTAAGACTGAAGGCGTACAAAGCCGTACGCCTGTCGGATCTAACCCAGATGCCGTCGTATCTTGGTTTGGGGATTCAAACTAAAGATACGACGCGGGAAATTTGAAAGTACGCCGGCGTACTCTCTCTGTGGATCTGCCCCATTAATTTTAGGCAAAAAATGTTTTTCCTTTACAACTCCTTTAATACTTATAAATGTAACGCTAGATCTGCTTTCAGGTCCCACGTCAACTGAATGTGAATAAAAATGTTAATCCTTATTCTTCCATATTTATTTTGCTGAAATTATTATTTTCAGCTCCTAATAGAAGACTGCGACTTCTATTATGATAAAAAATTACGTGTTTGAGACTTCCAAAATGTTACCACCCAACCAAACACTGGTCGTGTTTTTAACTGTGTTTAAATGAAGAGGAAGCTATCAAAGAAAGAGGCCTGGTTAGAAGACGAGGGTCAGATATCAGGTCAGGGAAACAGATTCGGAGAAACGGGGATATGCAGAAGAAAGAATGCAGGCCTGACAAGGAAGGGTGAGATTGGGCGAGGGGGGGAGGGTGGTTTAATACCGCAGAAATCCTGATGCATACCACCCCCACCTCCCTCAGCCCCCCCCCCCCCCATACAGTATTATTTAGATATTATAACAGCTCTCCATGGTGACAGATCACTGGCTGGTGGCAGATCAGTTTGGGAAATATTACAGGCTTTAGGCCTTGCTGCTCTAGAGACGGTACCCATGTGAGAGAGAAAAGAGAAAGAGCCTGATCGATGAGGGGGACTAAGAGTGACCTGACCGTCTACTAGGAGACGTAACCAGTTAGGAGACTGTAGATTAAGGACAAAGACAGACATTCTGCAGTATTTTTGGAGACTCATTGTAGTGGTGTTTTAGTCTGTTTTTCTCCAGTTTAATATATACACTCACCGGCCACTGTATTAGGTACACGTTGCTAGTCCCAGGTTGGACCCCCTTTTGCCTTCAGAACTGCCTTAATTCTTGGTGGCATATGGCCAGATTCACGTACGGCAGGTTAAAGATGTGCGGGCGTAGCGTATGTCATTTACGTTACGCCGCCGCAAGTTAGAGAGGCAAGTGCTGTATTCACAAAGCACTTGCGTCCTAAGTTACGGCAGCGTAGCGTAAATGTGCCGGCGTAAGCGCGCCTAATTCAAATTGTGAAGAGGTGGGCGTGTTTTATGTAAATAAAGCATGACCCCACGTAAATTACGTTTTGAACGAACGGCGCATGCGCCGTCCGCGGTCGTATCCCAGTGCGCATGCTCCAAATCACGTTGCAAATAGTCAATACTTTAGACGTGAACGTAACCTTCGCCCAGCCCTATTTTGAATCGACTTGCGCAAAGGACGTGAAATTCGACGGCGGTTTCGACGTCCATAGTTAACATCTTTTTGGTGGTTTATCTTTACGCCTGAAAACGCCTTACGGAAACGGTGTATCTTTACTGCGACGGGCAAGCGTATGTTTGTGAATAGGCGTATCACGCTGATTTACATATTCTAAGCGTAAATCAGCGTACACGCCCGTAGCGGCCAGCGTAAATAGACAGCTAAGATACGACGGCGTAGGAAGACTTGCGCCTCTCGTATCTTAGCAACATTTAATCGTATCTCAGTTTGAGCGCGGATTCAGAGTTACGACGGCGTATCTACTGATATGCCGGCGTAACTATACCTGAATCTGGCTAGTAGATTCTACAAGGTGTTGGAAACATTCCTCTGAGATTTTGGTCCATAGTGACATGATAGCATCTCGCAGATTTATCGGCTGCACATCCATGGTGCGAATGACCAGACATCCCCGGTTTCAGGGGACAGTCCCCGGATTGTGGACACTGTCCCCGAACCAAGTCTGTCCCCGGTTTTGTCCCCGGATTGGATTTTAACTGGGGCTGGGGCAATTTCAAAGAAATAAAAAAAAAATTGTTTTCATTATCTGTGCCCCTTTCTATTTCAATAGTTTTTATTCAAAGGCCCGGATTCTCAGAGGACTTACGACGGCGTAGCGCCATGTACGCCCTCGTAAGTCCGAATCCGACCCGTCGTATCTATGCGCCTGATTCTTAACTGCATTTTTTTTTTACCGCTAGGTGGCGCTTCCGTCGAATTCCGCGTCGAGTATGCAAATTGGCTAGATACGCGAATTCCCGAACGTACGCGCGGCCGACGCAGTAAAGTTACAACGTTTACGTTAGGCTTTTCCAGGCGTAAAGTTGCCCCTCCTATATGAGGCGCAGCCAATGTTAAGTATGGCCGTCGTTCCCGCGTCAAAATTTGAAAAAGTTACGTCGTTTGCGTAAGTCGTCCGTGAATGGGGCTGGACGTCATTTACGTTCACGTCGAAACCAATGACGTCCTTGCGGCGTACTTTGGAGCAATGCACACTGGGAAATTCCACGGCCGGCGCATGCGCCTTTCCGCAAAAACGTCAATCACGTCGGGTCACAGTACTTTTACATAAAACACGCCCCCCGATACAAATTTGAATTAGGCGGGCTTACGCCGGACGATTTACGCTACGCCGCCGCAACTTACGGAGCAAGTGCTTTGAGAATACAGCACTTGCCCGTCTAAGTTGCGGCGGCGTAACGTAAATCGGATACGTTACGCCGCCGCAGAGATACGCCGCTGGACGTGAATCTGGGCCAAAGTTTTCACAATACAAAGTAAGGACCACGGCATTGATTGTTAACAGTGTACAGTTGTCTAATGCCGCGTACACACAATCGGAATTTCTGACAACATAATGTTAAATTGGAGAGTTTTGTCGGAAATTCCAACTGTGTGTAGGCCCCATCGGAATTTCCGACAACAAAAATTTGAGAGCTGGTTTTCAAATTTTCCGACAACAATTCCGACGCACAAAATTCCACGCATGCTCTGAATCAAGTACGAGACGGAAGCGCTCGGTCTGGTAAAACTAGCGTTCGTAATGGAGATGGCACATTCGTCACGCTGTAATGGACTGAAAAGCACGAGGCTGAAAACCGCGAATCGTCTCTCACCAAACTTCTACTAATGACGTGTAATTCCTAATGTAATGCCATGCCTAATGTATTCGCAATACAAAGTAAGGACCATGACATTGATTGTTAAAAGTGTACAGTTGTCTAATGCCGCGTACACACAGTTGGAATTTTCGGCAACAACTGTTCGATGTGAGCTTGTTGTCGGAAAATCCGACCGTGTGTAGGCTCCATCTGACATTTGCTGTCGGAATTTCCGTCAACAAATGATTGAGAGCTGGTTCTCAATTTTTCCGACAGCAAAAGTTCTTATCGGAAATTCCGATCGTCTGTATGCAATTCCGACGCACAAAAATCCTACGCATGCTCGGAATCAATTCAACGCATGCTGGGAATCATTGAGCTTCATTTTTCTCGGCTCGTGTTGTACGTGACCGCGTTCTTGACGTTCGGAATTTTCAACAACATTTGTGTGACTGTGTGTATGCAAGACAAGTTTGAGCCAACAATCCGTTGGAAAAAAATCTACGGTTTTGTTGTCAGAATGTCCGATCGTGTGTACACGGCATAACACGATTGAACTTGGTATTGAACTTCCCTTTAATAGTGCCATCGTACGTGTTGTACTTGACTGCGATCTTGGCGATCGGAATTTCCGACAACATTTGTGTGACCGTGTGTATGTAAGACAAGTTTGAGCCAACAATACATCAGGAAAAAATCCACGGTTTCGTTGTTGGAATGTCTGATCGTCTGTACGCGGCATTAGTCAACGCAACATACAGTGCTATCTGTGCCCCTTTCTGATGTTCATGTGCTGGTCGGAGTGGAGGGAATATTTCTTCAGTTTCGGGTGCATGCCCATTCAGCTTCGCTCACACGTTTTTCTGCTTTGGCGCAAGTCCCGGCCAGCCGCCTGCCTGCTTATCTCCTTGCCTTCCCTGACTGAGTGATCTTCCTCAGCTCCCCACCCAGTAGTAGCCGGGGAGTGAGACTTGACAGGCTGTGAGGCGGCAGCGACGAGCAGAGAGTCGCTAATTGCCGCCATTACTAGTAAAAAAAAGATTTAATTTAAAAAATCTGGTCACCTTACCAAAGGTGCTCTATTGGATGAGATGTGGTGACTGTGGAGGCCATTGGAGTGCAGTGAGTGACCTCATTGTCCAGTGGTGAGATGATTGGAGCTTTGTGACATGGTGCATTATCCTGCTGGAAGGAGCCATCAGAAGATGGGGACACTGTAGTCATAAAGGGATGGACATGGTCAGTGACAACACTCAGGTAGGACGTGGTGTTTAAATGATGCTCAATTGGTACTAAGGGCCCCAAAGTGTGCCAAGAAAATGTTACCCACACCATTACACCACAACCAGCCATCCAAGCTTTCATGTTGTTTACGCCAAATTCTGACCCTACCATCTGAATGTCACAGCTGAAATTAGACCAGGCAATGTTTTTTTTAATCCTATTGTGCACACAATGGGATTTTCCACAGACAAAGGCCCGGATTCAGAAAGGACTTACGCCGACGTATCTTCTGATACGCCGCGTAAGTCCACGGATGCGCCGTCGTATCAATGCGCCTGATTCAGAAAACAAGATACGCCTGAATTTTGGCTTGATCCGACCGACGTAAATCTCCTACGCCGTCGTATCTTGGGCGCATATTTACGCTGGCCACAAGGGACGGTTCCATTGATTTACGCGTCGAATATGTAAATGACCGAGATACGCCGATTCACGAACGTACTTGCGCCCGTCGCTGTAATCTACGCCGTTTACGTAAGGCGTACGTCCTGCGTAAAGTTAAGCCTCATAAAGCAGGGGTAAATCATGTTAGGGTATGGACGTCGGCACAGCCGTCGTATTTTATGTCATTTATGTAAGTCGTACGTGAATGGGGCTGGGCGTAGGTTACGTTCACGTCGTAGGCATTGAGCCGTCGTATCTTAGGGAGTATCTTAGGCATGCGCCGTTCGTTCGGCCCTTCATTTACATGGGGTCACGCTTCATTATAATAGATCACGCCCACTACCTTCCTACTTTGAATTAGACGGGCTTACGCCGGCCAATTTACGTTACGCCGGCGCAAGTTTGGGAGCGAGTGCTTTGTGAATACTGCTCTTGCCTCTCAGTTACTTTGGCGTATCGCATATGAGATGCGCTACGCCGGCACAAAGATGCGCCGCTGTACGTGAATCCGGGCCAAAGCCTCTGACTTTTGTCCGAAGGGCGTTGGCCAAAAACAAACGACGCACAATTGTCGGCCAACAAGCACAAACTTAGTTACGTACTACATTGTTTTTCGGCTCCTTAGCGCCATCCTGTGGGCACCTTCTGCTAATGTGTTTCGTGTGCATTGCTTCTGAGCATGCGTGTTTGTACTTTGGACTTTGGAAAATCCGACAACTGTCCGCAGAAAATCCGACAACAATTGTCCAATGAAGCATACAAATGGTCGGATTTTCCACCGACAGCATGTCATCACACAATTCCCGAAAATGTGATCGTGTGTACGGAGCCTTAGGAGGATTCTCCTGACTTCCTGTTGGTGGGAAGGAAGAGGAAAATCTCTCCATACTAAAATCCTGCTCGGGGTGGAAGGATACATTTTGGCAAATCTTATTGTCAACCTGCTACCATCTCTGTTTAATAACATCCACAAAAGAACTCCAACCCCACGGGACTTTCAATGTAGCATATTAGGAGTCATATTTTAAAATTACAATCATGAATATTTTATTTCATCACAGAATAAAAAGAAGGCACAAAAATGCTGCACGTTATTTTGAAACCTTGGCATATCAACAGTAATTCACATACAAAAGTATTTTCACAAAACATCTCAACCACAGATTACATAGATATACATCCCTAACGCGTTTCATCGTTCAGTTTGTGTCATCAACACATTTGACAAAAATTTGCTTCCTTGGGACAAGAGAATTTTCATGTATATTTCCATTAATAATCTGTGGTGATTCTATACATAGGTAAGGCAGCCTCAATCTGTGCTTCCCAGGAGCAAAGGGATGGGGGGGATGGGACAATCCGTTTCAAAAGTATCTTTCTTAGGGTAAAATAAAAGGTAAGAAATCGGTCATTTCAAATGATGCGGGCGTTGTGCGCCTTTCCGGCCATTTCCGAGGCTCTCCGGTGCCCCCCCCCCACCTCTGGCCGCATGCGCTATTGCATCCGATTGAAGTCAATGCGGAACAAATTACTTTTGTTTCCATTGACTTCAATGGGGAAACTCGCTTTGATATGCAAGTTCTTTGGATTACGAGCATTCTCCTGGACCAGATTATGCTCGTAATCCGAGGTTCCACTGTATATGTATTCCATACACAATGTCCATATAATATTACAATTACCATTACTACATCTAAACCAGGATAATTATATATTGTGCCCTAGTTGGGGTTCACAGTCTCAAAATTCACCCCCACATACAAAATGTATGAGACCCTTTTATACTCTCAAATCTAGTTATAAAGTCTGTAAAAGGGTGCAAAACTTAAAGTAATTCTAAAGGTTCATTTTTCTTTTAAAGCAGAGTTCCACCTAAAAATGGAACTTCCTCTTAACCCACTCCTCGCCCCTTACATGCCACATTTGGCATGTCATTTTTTTGGGGGGGGGAGTGGGGGCTTCAGGAGAAGGGGACTTCCTGTCCCACTTCCTCCTTCCGCCGAGGGGCTGGAAAGGCGATTAGCTTAATCACCTTTTCACAGTCCCTCCCTGTAGGCGAGCGCCTGTCCAATCGGACGGCGCCGCTCGCGCATGCGCACTGCCGCTCGCGCATGCGTAGTGGGTGCCCGGCCGTGAAGCCGAAAGCTGTCACTGCTGGGTGCCCACACTAAGAATGAAGACGGCGAGGGGGGGGGCGAGCAGCGGAGCCCTGGCCGGCGCGTCGCTGGAGCCGTGGAGCAGGTAAGTGTCAGTTTATTAAAAGCCAGCAGCTACAATTTTTGTAGCTGCTGACTTTTAATAAACTTAAAAAAAAGGTGGAAAACCCCTTTAAATAACAAATGTTATACTTACCTGCTCTGTGCAAATTTTTTGATCAGAGAGCAGCCCTGATCCTCCTCTTCTTGGGTCCCCAGCCAGCACTTCTCCCCCTTGACCAGTGCCCCCAATAGCAAGTCGCTTGCCATGGGGGCAGTGACACGTGCTCCAGAGAGCAGCCCTGATCCTCCTCTTCTTGGGTCACCAGCCAGCACTCCTCCCCCTTGACCAGTGCCTCCAATAGCAAGTCGCTTGCCATGGGGGCAGTGACACGTGCTCGCTCCCGAGCCCCCCTCTATGCATCCATAAGACACATAGAGCCACTGCTTAGCCCCGCTCCTTGCTCTCTCCTCATTGGCTCATTGTAATTGACAGCAGTGGGAGCCAATGGCTTCCTCTGCTGTGTTTTAGCCAATGGAGAGAGAGAGAGAGAGAGAGATCCAGGACAGCTGAGGCTCCCGTGCACATTGCTGGATCGAGAGGGGGCTCAGGTGAGTATTGGGGGGAGCAGCACACAGAAGGTTTTTTAGCTTCATGGAAGGTAAGAAAAACTTCAGCCTTTACAACCACTTTAATTGTAATTGAGCCTCATGCTATTTGTAGCCTTTAATTGATATATCCAGGGCTTTTTTTTTTCTCAGAGAATAGGTGCAGGAACTCCCCCCCCCTTCTGAGTCCACCCTTGTCTCCGCCCCTACCTACCTCCAAGCACTGTCCTTTGATTCCGCCCCCTACCCACCTCCCAGTACTGCCCCAAGTATCATTTACTAAATAATTTGTATGTAATTTGTTTGTGTCTAATAACAAGAAAAGCAGTAAAAATAAGATGCACTGGAGCCAGCAACAATAGACCCCACCCCAGTAATAATAGATCCTTCCAAGCAACAACAGATTCCCCACCCACCAATAATAGACCCCACCCCAACAATAGGTCCTCCCAAGCAACAAACAATCCCCTCCCAGCAATAATAGACGCCACCCCAGCAACAATAGATCCCTCACACAATAATGGAATCCCCCAGCAACAACGGTCCCCAGTAACAATAGTTCCCCCCAGCAATAGACCCCATCCCAGCAACAATAGTTCTCCACGCAGTAGACATCCCACACAGAAACAATGGACCAGCCACAACAAAATACCACCCTCAGCAACAAAAGATCAACCCCAGCAACATTAGACCCCCACCAGTGACCATACATCCTCCAGCACACCCCTTTCTATTACATACATTTGGTGCTGGAGGTGCCGGAACTGTGTTCCCCCCACGTTCCCGCTGAAAAAAAGCCCTGGATATATCCATTTATATTCTACTAGCACATTTCTCCACAGTGATGCAAACAGCAATAAATCCCTATTTTAGTGAGAGTGGGTTTAGAATGTTTTGTGTTTACTGCTGTCTGCATTGCTATGGGGAGTCTCCCTGCATTTCCTTTCGCAGTGTGGCTGGACAGGAAGTGATGGCAATATTCTGCCACAGGGCCACAGACAGCAAAAAAAAGAAAAAAATAGGAATCCATACAGCTTTTTTTTTTTTTAAACAGAAAAAAGGCACTGGACTCATGTCAAATAAAAGATGGTAACAGAAGTTGATGATTTGGCTTTGCTCAACCACACAAAGTGGGAGATAAATACCACAGGGTAGGGGGTCACCCGAAGTCCAGGATCTCCATCACAAGGCAATTTTTTCTTTGGATAGCGATTGCTCTCCAGGACATCTTGTAGAGTCCATCTATGAAATTTTAATTAGCCCAATCCCTGATAAAGGGGTTTTCTCGGCACTCAGTCTTTTGATTTTCCAGCTTTTTTTAAACAATCAACTGAGCTGGCTAGAAGTAGTTCCTGAGGGAATATATTCTACATTTTTATTTGGTCTTCTCGAAATGTATACTCCTGAGCCTACAGATATCAAGACCAGGATTCTCAACTCTGCTCTTCAAAGATCCCCTGTAGTTTCATTATACAGTCCCCCCCGATCATTTACATAGAAATTATTTAGTCCCTTGCTCCACTGTCACTGCAGTTCAAAGCATGCAAATTTGAGATCGGGAAGACGTACAGAACGACTGACTGGCAAGAGTCTGCAGTCCCACCTCAAGGTCCTTCCAAGACTTTTCGGGCTAACAAAGTAGCAGTGGGCCGGATTCAAAGAGATTTGCGCATTTATTACGGAGGCGCAGGGCAACGATTTTGCCCTGCGCCCCGCAATTTTTTTGTGCTGCCCTCGATTCACGGAGCACTAACTCCGTAAATTGCGTGGGCGCGCCGGCAAAATGCCCGGCGCAAGAGCACGCAATTTTAATGATCCCGTAGGGGGCGGGAATCATTTAAATTAGGCGCGTTCCCACGCCGAGCGTAGAGCGCATGCTCCGTCGGGAAAGTGCATTGCGTCAAATGACGTCGCAAGGACGTCATTTGCTTCAAAGTGAACGTGAATGGCGTCCAGCGCCATTCACGATTCACTTACGCAAACTACGTAAAACTTTGCGGGAACGACGGGTATACGTAACATGGGCTGCCCCTGCTAATAGCAGGGGCAGCTTTGCACGAAAACCGCCGTACGTAAACGACGTAAATTGCGTACGCAGGGCTCGAGCAACGTTGTGAATCAGTGTTAGTATGCAATTTGCATACTATACACTGAGCACAAAGGGAACGCCACCTAGCGGCCATCGCTAGAATGCAGCCTAAGATATGCGGGCATAAGAGCCTTATGCCGCGCAGATCTTAGGCTGCAGTCGGCGTAACGAGGTTCCTGAATCAGGAGCACTCGTTACGCCGGGGAAAGTAAGCAATTGCGCTGTGTAACCTATGGTTACACAGGCGCAATTGCTTCTTGAATCCACCCCAGTGTTTCCAAAATGGCTATGGCAGTTCACTGAATCGTTTTACATCTTCCCCTGAGTTATGCTTTTGAATTTCATTTAGATCAGATTTCTTTAAATGCATTCACACATTCCTCTGTCATACCATCGCATACATTTGACACATATTACGTGTCAAATATTTACACATTACAAGAACTGTAATGCCGCGTACACATGATCAGTCCATCCGATGAGAACAGACAAATGGATTGTTTTCATCGGTTAACCGATGAAGCCGACTGATGGTCCGTCGTGCCTACACACCATCGGTTAAAAAAACGATCGTGTCAGAACGCGGTGACGTAAAACACAACGACGTGCTAAAAAAAAAACGAAGTTCAATGCTTCCAAGCATGCGTCGACTTGATTCTGAGCATGCATGGATTTTTAACCGATGGTCGTGCCTACTAACGATCGGTTTTGACCTATCGGTTAGGAATCCATCAGTTAAATTGAAAGCAAGTTGGCTTTTTTTTTTTTTTAACCAATGGTTAAATAACCTATGGCGCCCACACGATCGGTTTTGACCGATGAAAACGGTCCATCAGACCGTTGTCCTCTGTTTAACCTATCGTGTGTACGAGGCCTTACATGCAGTTGGCCTTATTTATCAAAGTTTCCAAACACCTGAAAAGGCAACGTTGGGTGGGATTTGATGTTTTATAGTGTTAAAGTTCTCGGCACTTCGAGAGATTGATTCATCTTGTTGAAGGTTCTATTCTGGCTAGAGTACATTTCCAAAGATTTGTGAATACCTGACTATTACTACATGAGCTTGATGGACATCCTATTCCAAAACCATGACCATTCATTTGATGTTGTCCCCCCCCCCCCCTTGCAGATATACTAGATTTTGGGGGTGTCTATAGGAATTTGTGTCCATTCAGCCAAAGGAGCATGATCTGAGGGTCTCTAATAGGGATGAGCCTGATGTTCCAGTTGAACGTAAGTGTTCGCCGAATAGCGAACAATTTGGGGTGTTCGCAGCAAATTCGAAAACCGCAGAAACACCCTTTAAAAAGTCTATGGGAGAAATCAAAAGTGCTAATTTTATAGGTTAATATGCAAGTTATTGTCATAAAAAGTGTTTTGGGACCCGGGTCCTGCACCAGGGGACATGTATCAATGCAAAAAAGCCATGATTTTATTAATGCTTAAAGTGAAACAAAAAAAAAATATTCCTTTACATTACATACCTGGGGGGTGTCTATAGTATGCCTGTAAAGTGGCACATTTTTCCCGTTTTTAGAACAGTCCCTGCACAAAATGAAATTTCTAAAGGAACAAAAAACTGATTGCGGCTATAATGAATTGTCGGGTCCTGCAATACAGATAATAGTCATTGAAAAAACCGGCATGGGTTCCCCCTAAATCTATTACCAGGCCCTTTGGTATGAATATTAAGGGGAACCCCGAGCCAAAATGTAAAAAAATCCCCCCCAAATTCCATACCAGCCTTTTTAGGTCCGATATGGATATTAAGGGGAACCCTGCGCCAAAGTAAAAAAAATGGCGTGGAGGTCTTCCCAAAAATCCATACCAGACCCTTATCCGAGCACGTAACCTGGTAGGTCGCAGGAAAAGTGGGGGGGGGGGACGGGAGAGCGCCCCCCTCCTGAACCGTATCAGGCCACATGCCCTCAACATGGGGAGGATGTCCCCATGTTGGTGGGGACTAGGGCCTTTAACAAAGGGGACCCCCAGATCCCGGCCCCCCCACTATGTGAATTGGTAACGGGTACATTGTAGCCCTACCATTTCACAAAAAAAGTGTACATTTTTTAAAAAAAACACAGATACAGCCTTGGATAAGTCCTTTATTAAAAAAGAAAAATCAATTCCAGTGATGTAATCCTTCCACGACCCGACGATATGGAAAAACATGCCGCCACGATCTGATCTGCCTCCTTGGGAGACGTCTGAATGATGTGAGACCCGCTGTGACAGCTCTTAAATAGCTGAGGGCGGGTCCCCCATGATGTGCGCGGGTGACCCCACCCCCTCTGACGCAACGATGAAGCTCCGCGGGGTCACCCAGTGACATGTATGGGTGACCCCGCCCCCCTCTGACGCAACGGGAATTTCCCATGTGCCATAGACTTTGACAATGTTCACATGTTTTTGCCTGTTCGCATGTTCTGCTGCAAACTGAACCGGGGGGGGGGGGTGTTCGGCTCATCCCTAGTCTCTACATACTTTGTTCATATAGGGGTTGATTTAATAAAACTGGAGAGTACGAAATCTGGTGCAGCTCTTCATAGAAACCAATCAGCTTCCAGGTTTTAAAGCTTAATTGAACAACCTGAAGTTAGATTGGCTACTATGCACAAATGCACCAGATTTTGCACTCTCCAGTTTTAGTAAATTAACCCCATAGCGTATACGTTGGATCCACCGTCCTACCACTTGGCTTCCAAGTGGGAAAACTTTGGGGTGGACTAGCCACTCTTATGCTCTGCTCCAAAAGGCATGGGAATAGACAAAGGCATAGTGAGCTAGTATGACTAGCATACTAGCTCATTATGAATTACTTACCTTAGATCGAAGCCCTTGAAGCCATCCTCGTCTCCCCCTCTGGCCACAGACATCTCTACGGAAGGTTACTTCTGGGTATCGCGCGGGAGCCGTCAATGCCGGCATTAGCCATTGAGATAACCGGCATTCTTAGTGCGCCTGCGCCGTTGTCTACGGCACGCATGTGCCGTAGACAACCGTGTATTCCTTTTGGCAAATATCTCCTAAACCGTGTAGGTTTAGGAGATATTGCAAACACCTACAGGTAAGCCTTAATCTAGGCTTACCTGTAGGTGTAACTTCAAACAGAGGGTTTACAACCACTTTAATTTGCCCTGCAGCACTAGGATTTTCAGCGGTAGCTTAAATATTTTTGGAAAGGGTGAAGGGTGGGATATTTACAGGTTTAAAGGGTGTTCTTGTTCTCCAGATCCTCTAGTTGGTTCATTTTGCCTAGGGTCCCTGGGTGCATTTCCTCCCGGATAGGAATGGGAGCAGTTAATGGTGGTTTCTCAGTCTCTACACAATGAATAATTCATCTCATACCTGAATCTCTTTATGCAGCAAATGCAATTTTATGTTCCCTCCAAGCTCCAATCAGTTCTCCCAGAGGAATTTATTGAGTACGCAAAGCACAGGCTAGTATAAGAGTGCTAAAATCTGCATACATATCTATGTGTGTGTATAGGTGCTGGTCTATACTGCATTCTGGCTGGGAGGGATTGTGAAAGTGTCTGATTTGTTGACAACAGACCCGATTTTAGACATCTGTCCTTGGATTTTTTATTTTGTCTTTGAATGCCTCCCACCTAACACTGAATCTTCTTAGGCTGGATGTATTTGAAAAAGTGCCTACAAATAATAGCGACAATAATAACACGATTCAGATGATTCTGCTGCTGTTTTATGCTTTTTTGGACAGAGTAAAACTGCAAATCTTTGCTATAGATTATTTTAGTGCTATAAAATAAATGAATTCTATGTACTCAGACCTGTTGGATGTATTATACCCAAATCCCCATTGTTTTCAGTGGAAGCTTTCAGAAAAGCCACTTCTGCTTTCCACAGTGCTAACCATACATCTACGCTTACAAATTCAGCTAAAGCTACCCCCTAGATTTGAGAGGGCCCTAATTTTTGGAAGCAAAATCCCTTTGCTTTGAGGCTAAGCTTCCTGCAATTTAGAGCTTTCTGTCACCCCACTTCCAATCCTTGTGACTAGGGATGCGCCGATATATAGGCGGCCGATGCATATCGGCCGAAAATAGCTGTTTTGGGGAAATGCCGAAACAACTTAAAAATTGCCGATAATGACTAGTGGTGCAACGCGGGATTGCAGAGCGGTAAAACACACATTGAAATTGTCTCCGCTCTGCTCGCACACAGCTCCGCCTGCTCCTAACCACGCTGTGATAGACAGAATGCGGGTCTAATGCTGAGATGTGTTCTGTCTATCACAGCGTGGGGTTAGGAGGAGGCGGGGCTGTGTGCAAGCAGCGTGGAGACAGTTTCAACATACGGGCGGTGAGTTGCTTTCCTTTCTAGCATAACATGTTTGCAGCCACCCGTCCTCCCCTCTCCCCCCCACATACATCCCTTGGGACTCTGTCCCCCCCCTCCTCCCCCCGGCTGCCTAGTCTGGCTCCTGTCCCTGCCGCCAATGCACTCCTGTTTTGGGGGTGACAGGGTTAATAAAAAGAACCTGTCACTTCCAATTGCTATCACACAGGGAATTATTTTCTCCTGTGTGATAGCAATAAAGTTTAAGTGTAAAAAAATAAGAAATAATAATTAAATTAATAAAATAAGTAATTAAAAAGTAAAGAATAAGAAAAATAATATTAAAAATAAGAAAATTATACAAAAATAAAAAAAGTAAAACGACAAGCTACAAAAATGATGAAGTAATAAAAAAGAAACAAGAGGCGGCAATTGAGGGACAGTGATAGGATGCTGCATACATTTTTGCAATCCGACTGTATTGTTTTAACATACAATTATTTTAAAAAAAAGTTTTCGGTTTCGGCCTGACATTTCTTTTTTATTTCGGTTTCGTTTCGGTTCTGAAATTTCCATTTCGGTGCACCTTTACTTGTGACAGTTGGACAAATAGTGAGGAGTGTGGTTGTCATTGGGACAGGAGGACACAGACAGTAATTATAATCTGGCAGATTTTCCAAAGCAGAGGTGGTCAATCTGAAAAAATATAGATGGCCTCCAGTGTGGGCTGCAGAATGCTAGCGGGTTTCGTGCGTTGAGGTACATTGCATCAAGTTAGGCATGCTATTCAAATGAATGGGCTGTAACACACATTATAATAACCCCCAGCATTAGTACCAGAGGCCACAATAATAACCCCTAGCTTTGGTGGCTGCAACAATAATTTTCAGATTAGTGTTAATGGCCGCAACAAAAACCCCCAGCATTGGTGTCAGTAAATGTAACAATCATCCCCAGCATTGGTGTCAGTAAATTTGTTAATTACCCCCAGCATTGATCTCACTGAATGCAATAATAACCCCCAGCACTGGTGCCAGTGGTGACAATAATTGCCTCCATCATTGACAAAGTGACATAGCTAGTCGAGCCACGTTTTCATGTGTTGAGGTGCATTGCATCAAGTTAGGCAGGCCATACAGATAAATGGGATATAAAATGCCTTATAATAGCCCCCAACATTAGTGCCAGAGGCCACAATAATAACCCCCAGCATTGGTGTCACTGGCTGCAATATTAATTCTCAGCATTACTGTCAATGGTCGCACAAATAACCCCCAGAATTGATGTCAGTAAATGTAATAAACACCCCCACAGCATTGATTTCACTGAATGCAATAATAGCCCCCAGCATTGACATCAGTAAATGTAAATATCACCCCCAGCATTGATCTCACTGAATGCAATAATAACCCCCAGTGCTGGTGCCAATGGTGGCAATAATAACAATAATAACCCCCATCATTGACAGAGTGACACAGCTCGGCAAGCCACACAACACCAGCATGTTTTCATGTGAGGTGCATTACATCAAGTTAGGCAGGCCATTTAGATAAATGGGCTGTAAAAAAAACTTATAATAACCCCCAGAGGCCACAATAATAAACCCCAGCATTGGTGCCACTGGCTGCAATATTAATTCTCAGCATTAGTGTCAATGGCCGCAATAATATACCCCAGCATTGATGTCAGTAATGGTAATAATCAATACCAGCATTGATGTCCTTGAATTGAATGCTATAACAGCCCCCACACTTGGTGTCGGTGGCGGGAATAATAACACCCATCATTGACAGGTTAAAAAGAGACACACGTTCATTGAGTATTGATGTAATGAATAATAAGTCCCTGTATTGGTGTCAGTGACTGCAAAAATACCCCCAGCATTGGGGTTAGTGCCAGTACCACATAACCACTCCCCCTAACATCGTTGATCAGTGACAGTACTGTTTTTTCGCCTCTTAAACTAATGGTCAGGGTCAGAATTATTTAACTACCTAGCATTAGTGGTCAGTGGCAGTGACAGGTCCAATTTTAAAAAGGGTTCTAAACCTCAGCCCAATATCCCCCCTACCACTTCATCTCAGAATTCGTCTAGGAATTCATCCCGCAACTCTAAACCCAAAAGAGCATTGTCTGGTGAAGATGTCACTGCCCCAAACAAACGCATTATTCAATCCAATCTGTCCCACACTATCGGTGAAGGCGCAGCTATGTTTGACCAACAGGCTGGTCTCCTCTCACGCCCCACTGAACTTTATCCTTGCTTCACAAATCCCCTACATCAAAACACACATTCCACCCACGAAGGGTTAAGATCAACTATTCGTGAAACCATTGACACTGGGGTTTTTTCCCAGGTCCCGCCCACAGCAGCGAACACCTAGACTCCCCCAGGGAGAGAGGGGATGACACATGCACTACTTCTGGCATGGACATTATTAACCTCTCCAGCCATGTATTATCTTTAGAAGAGAGAACACTACTGGCCAAAGGCCTTACTTTTTGTCCTGAATCCCAGCTTGACACTTTTGAGATTACCAAAGACCTGCATCTGTTTGCACGGAAATTATTATTTAAAAGCCTGTACTCCAAACACAAAGGCGATGTTTCACCTTCAATGACCCAACAGCATCAGGCTGACTTAGAACTACTTCTATCCCTGGCAGACGACGTAGATCTGATTGACACACTGGATCTCGAAGGCCTGCCCGTTGAAGAACTATATCCAGACACCCCTGAGATTGCAATTGGCCCTCTTAAAAACAAATCGGATAAATTTCCCCCATTGTCCACTAATTCTAACCTAGCGGCTTTTGTCGCCCTCACTTCTGCGGAAATCAAAAAAATCCCAAGACCCAAAACTAGTGGGAACCTCACTAATCCACTTAACGAAGCTCTCGAGAAACTCAAAAATTGTAACTCATTGACAATTAAACCGTCAGACAAAGGTGGAAATATTGTCATCCTTGATAATGACCAATATAGGAACATGTGTCATAAAATTCTCTCTAATACCGAGTGGTATATGTCGATACCCATGTCAAGTATTCTCAAATTTGAGACACAATTCTATGCACTGATGGATGGAGCTTTTGCTCAGGGTGCGATCAATCAGGACACCTGGGAATTCCTCCGGACCAAATACCCAAAAATACCAACGTTTTATTGCCTACCTAAGGTCCACAAAAACCTTACTGATCCCCCAGGGAGACCCATAGTGTCAGGCAATGGTGCCCTCACCGAAAATCTCAGCATTTTCATCGACACACATCTACGGCCCTTTGTAACTAAACTTCCGTCCTATATTAAGGATACTATCCACCTACTTCAAAAAGTTGATTCCCTGCATACATCAAGTGACACACTGTTGGTAGCCATAGATGTTGAAGCTCTATATAGCTCCATCCCCCATACCCTTGGGGTGGCGGCCATCAGGCATGTTATCTCCTCCATTTTCCAAAGGGATCGCAAATTAGGCGAATTTCTTGTGATGGCACTTGAATTTGTCCTGGAACACGGTGTCTTCTCTTTTGATGGCTCCTACTTCCTCCAGGTGCAGGGGGTTGCGATGGGGACTTCTTGTGCCCCATCGTATGCCAACCTGTACCTGGGGGAGTGGGAGCACTCCTTCCTTTCCAGCAGGGGTGCTAGGCCGTGGATTCATCATGTATCGGCCTGGTTCCGATACATTGATGATATCCTTATGCTGTGGGAGGGCTCTGCTGCCGAGCTGGACCTATTCATGTCCACTATGAACTCCAATGACTTCAATTTGAAATTCACAGTATCCAGTAGCGACTCCCAAATTGCATTTTTGGACGTGCTTATATCCAAAAACCATGAAGGTGGCCTCTCTACCGGTCTATATAGAAAGCCCACAGCGGGTAATACGGTGCTACACGCCACCAGTGCACACCCGGCAGCACTCATTAGATCAATTCCCTATAGTCAGTACCTGCGCCTTAAGCGCAATTGCTCAAACCAAAATGTTTTTCTATCGGAAGCTGCTGCATTGAGAGACAGACTCCTATTAAGAGGATATTCCATGAAATCATTGAAAAAATCCTTTAAACGCGCAGATGGACAAACAAGAGATAACCTGCTATTCAAGCCCCACCAACATAAAAAGACCACCAGTGATACCCTTAGGATTATCACCAAATATCACGGCCAACACCAACAAGTCAGGTCAATCATTAAAAAATATTGGCACCTCCTATCTATTGATCCCAACCTGAGTCCTTTTGTACCAACAGAACCCGCGATCACGTATCGACGAGCATCCTCCCTCAGGGATCAGTTGGTCTCCAGCGAATTCAGGGGTGCCTTTAGAAAGGACCCTTGTAAACGCTGTGGAACCTTCACCTGCGGGGGATGTTCTATCTGTCGATACATGAATACAAAAACTAATATCACCCTACCCAATGGTCGACCATACCGGCCTCGACACTTTGCCAACTGCAAAACTGCAGGGGTGGTATACCTACTTACCTGCAGCTGTGACAGATTTTACATTGGCAAAACCAAATTACCATTTCACATACGTGCCCTAAGACACATTCACTCAATGAAAACAGCTAACCCAGATCTACCCTTAGGCAGGCATATTTTGCTGCACCATGGAGGCAAGTTCTCAGGAGTTAATTTTCTGATTCTGGACAGAATCCACCCAAATGCCAGGGGTGGCGACTGGAATAAAATATTACTTCAACATGAGACCCGCTGGATCGCTAACCTTGGTGCGAATATCCCCCCAGGACTCAACGATCTGATCAGTTTTAGACCGTTCCTGGAGGGTTTTGCATCCGGTGGCTGTGAAAAAGATTAAGATCTTATGTTCCTTGATAATACCAAGGTATCTTTTCATTTCGTTCCTGTGCCCTTTTTGATGTTCCCCTTGCCCCTCCCCTTGTTGTGGGCCACTTGGATCGCAGTTGCACCGTTGACGCCGAAGCCACCCACCGTGTTCTCCCCTTTATTCTTGGGGGGGCTAGGTGATTTGTTCTCCGTTGACCTGGCGCACGTAGGCCTGCCCCCAGGATTCACCTGTGGGTCGGCATATGTGAGACCTTGGTCCGTACCACTTGTGGTCTGTGACCTTTTGGGTTCTCTTCAGCGCCAGCAGTGAACCGGGTTTCCCGTGGTGGTCAGTCCCATCCTTTGGGGAAGACCTGTTTTTCCCCCTAGGGGGTATTATCACCACTTCAATCCCCTTTCCCTGGACCCGTTTATGGGCACTTTTTCTATTTATAATTACCTCATTATTTATCTTTTAAATAATTACTTTTATCATCCACCAGAATGATTACTGTATCATACTATTTCAATAATTTTACTAAATGTGTCCTCATTTGGCTTCTTTATGCATATGCCTCTGCCTGCCTTTAAAATACCGTAGAGCATCCCGTGTATTCATCATTTCTTTTATATATTCCTTGGTTGCTATGACAGTGCTCCCTATCAGCAACACCATTCACGTATATATCTTTCCCATTTATCGTGTAATCCACCATACCCTCTTTTTGCTAGGCGTCTCTTTGAGATGGCAGGCACCTCCCCTTTTTCCCCCCCTCTGATCTTCGCTCTGTCTTTCCGCTTTGTTTGGGTGATCAGCTGTTCCGAGGGGCGTGGTACACGCCGGGAACTATCTTGCTGACGTTACACGCCGGGAACCTGGCGTGCGATCAGCTGCTCTGAGGGACGCGCCATACGCGGGGATTCATCGACGGCTTCACACGCCGGGAACCACCGCGGCGACGTCACACGCCGAGAACTACTATGTTCCGAACCCGCCCACGTGCATGCCTATACGATGCATCGTGCACCTGGCACCAACCAGAGGCAGAGGGCGGTGTGTTGTCTTATGTCCCTCCTCCATCACTGGACAGCTATTGTCCCTCCCCTATTACTGGACAACTATTTATTCTCGCAAGCGGCTATATCACTACATTGCTGACTGCCGACCGTACAACTACACTATCCCCCTAGCCACGGTAAGATTGCTACCATTCCCTTGGCTGTCTTGTTCAAGCTCTCTTCATACCTACTTTGGGCTCCTACCTCTCAGGTTCTGCTTCCTAATTATTTTAATTATCATGCTTTCTCCCTAGATTTGGATTGTTTGTACCATTACATCCTTAACTTCTTGAACCCTTGGGATCGCCCTCGGCTTACCCCTTGTTCCATTTATAGGTATGCAGTAATCTCTGTTCTTTTAATACTAGCCACCTTCTTTGGTTTCTTTCATAAATTTTCATTACCATTTATTTCATAGCTATACCTACATATTTCTCCTTTAATTTTCCCAGGAGTTCCACCTATACTAACATTTCCCCCTGGGACAGCTCGTGTTTTTCTGCAGGTATGCCAATATCATGGGTATTTAATGCTAAATATATTTACGTGCAGCACTATATACATTGTTCCGCACGGTAATTAACCCATGATTTTCATTTTTTACCCTCCCATTTTTGATGCCTTTAGAAGCTTTTTCAATACCTCTATACCTCAATTTGGATCTCCCCGTACTTGAGTGTGTGTCTAAGCCCTAAATTCTAGGACTACACCTGTGGCCGCTTGGTTGCTTTCCTGCTCTACCTTAAGCATTTAAGTCCCACAGGTATATATCCCCGTTCTTTTCTCATTACCTTTTTTATATATTTGATAATTTTCTATCTTGACCCAGTGTATCACACTATATTCATTTTTTTCTTCACTTCATAGGAGCCTTGTGGCTTTGTTCCACATTTCCTCCATTTTGCCCAGGGTTTGTCTTCAGGAGTTCTGGGACACGATCCTGTGTCCCTTTGGTTGGCCCCCTATCCACCTTAGGGATTTGGTGCCTCGGTGCTCTGCGGTCCTGTTTGGTCTACACAAGTGGTGATGGGTACGTGTTTAAATGTAACGTGTAGATTTTAACTTTTTCCCTCTCTTCTGATATATGCACACATGTCAATTTGCTTTACGATACAATTGTTAATTTACTTTACCATATTCTTTTACTGTATACAGTACAATTGTCGCATGGACACCGGCCCCTGAAGAAGGGACTGTAGTCTTGAAACGCGTAGGGCCTGAACCTATCCCTGCGGACATACGCACCACTCAGTGACGTACTTTGTTTTTATATCAATGTGTTGCTTATCATAATTTTTGTTTTGTATTTCTTTCACAATAAATTTTACTATACCTTATATTCTGTATTTTTGTTACCGTTAAAGCCCCACCCTGGGGGAACCTCTCCTCTTTCCTAGTCTAACCAGGGGTGTTGGTAACATAGAAAGGTCCTCCATCACAAAATACTTTTTCCTTCAAGTGGCAGTATTATGTAGCCCCTCCATTGGTGGTCAGTAGCAGTACTGTGGAATTATTCTGTAATCCCTCCTATCACAATTGTTGGTCAGTCGCAGTAGTGTGGTATTACTATGCAATCCCCCCTATCTCCATTGGTGGTCAGTAGCAGTACTGTGGTATTATGTAATCCCCCCTTACCCCAATTGGTGGTCAGTAGCAGTACTGTAACAGTATTATGTAATCCCCCTATCTCAATTGGTGGTCAGTAGCAGTACTGTGGCATTATTATGTAATCCCCTCTATCTCAATTGGTGGTCAGTAGCAGTACTGTGGCATTATTATGTAATCCCCCCTATCTCAATTGGTGGTCAGTAGCAGTATTGTGGCATTATTATGTAATCCCCCCTATATCAATGGGTGGTCAGTAGCAGTATTGTGGCATTATTATGTAATCCCCCCCTATATCAATTGGTGGTCAGTAGCAGTACTGTGGCATTATTATTTAATCCCCCCTATCTCAATTGGTGGTCAGTAGCAGTACTGTGGCATTATTATGTAATCCCCCTATCTCAATTGGTGGTCAGTAGCAGTATTGTGGCATTATTATGTAATCCCCCCCTATATCAATTGGTGGTCGGTAGCAGTATTGTGGCATTATTATGTAATCGCCCTATCTCAATTGGTGGTCGGTAGCAGTACTGTTGCATTATTATGTAATCCCCCCTATCTCAATTGGTGGTCAGTAGCAGTACTGTGGCATTATTTGTCCCTCTTTCCTATGTGCTTTTTAAGCCTAGCTACACGTTCCCCTGCAACTGTCTGACAAAGTAGCTTTCAAGGAGACCGCTGCTTGATAACCGGTACTTGTCTCTGCTCCTGACACTTGCCTGAGACACATACGTCGGCAAGAAGAATGCAGAGGGCCAGGAGGATGACACACCCCCTTCCCACTCTGCATTCTTCTTGCCACCGCTTGTCTCAGGCAAGTGTTTAGAACCAAGAGATACACCAATTATCAAGCTGCCATCCCCTTGCTAGATACAATGTTGGGAGGTGGGGGGCTCTCTGTCCAACCTCATAACCAAGTTTGCAAAGCACGTAGAAACGTGGAATAAAGTACTTCCTGTCCTTTGGGGACAGAACACTAAAATAATTGAAGTGAGAGCTCTTCTTTAATATAGAGATTTTACCAAAGTAATATTTGTTTCTGCTGCCTCCCACAAACCTTTATAAAGGTGTCACTCTCCCTTTGCTGGATAACTTGCTTATTATGCATCATAGTGAATTCCCGGGGAAAATGTCACACCTTCATCCAGCTTTGTAACAATCATGGCACCTAGGCGAAAGTGGGAATTCAGATTGGCATATATTTCACCAGAGTCCCAGACAGATACAAGACGGCAGCGTGCGATTCAGCTGTTCACTTTAATTGGGTCTGCTGTGATCCTGTTTTAAGGGGAGACGTCTGAAGCAGACAATGAAATACACTCCATTGCTGCCTAAAAGCCGATAATGACCGGAATGAATATTCAAGAAATATTTCACACCAGAATTTGTTATCGCTCCATAATCTGCACCTGCAGTCTGATCCTCAGAGCTGTTTACACAAGAAGATGTGACAGGGCAGAGTTGCGATGGATGATTTCCATATGCTTGTACAGAAACCAGGACATAAAAGGAAGAAGGTTGTCATCCTGTTGTAAACTGTCTTGTATCCTATTCTCGATTATGAGCTCATTGTTCATACGTCATGTTTAGGAGAAATGCCCATTCACACTAGTTTGTTGCGGTACGCACTAAAACGCATTCCAGCGCACCTTTTCCATGCGCAGTACATCTTGGTGCCATTCATTGCAAAGCGTATCACAACGTACAGCAGCACACAATAACGTGTGTCGTGCATTTTGGTGCACTGTGGTTTAAAAATGGGGTACATTTTTACTTCTATAATGATGTATTGCCAGGCCCTTCCTAATAAATGATTTACCTGAACGCAATGCACGTTAATACATATAGTAACACATGTTAACGCACAGCAGTGGATCACTTTAGTGTGAATAAGCCCTAATATGTTTTTTAGTTTAGTTTCTTTTTACTGCGATTTACCAAGAATACTATTTGAGATTTTCTTTTAATTTCCCTGCTCAACAATTGCCTTCTCAAGCCAATTTGTGGGAAGTGTTGGGTCCTTTTTTGACTTTAGCATATTGCCCTCGTTTGTATGCATGTCCCCACATCAGCCCTAGTGCCTACAACAATGGCATCCTGCGTTGCTCCTACTCGTCTATTTTAGAACTGAAATTTTTAATTCTACATGTACTTGCATGGATGTTTAATTCCAAGTAATATGTTGATCAATGTTAAAATTGTACTATTATACTAATGTTCAAATATGTTCACTTTATAGGTGTGTATGTATATATATATATATATATATATATATATATATATATATATATATATATATATATATATATATACTTTAGGGCTCTTTCACACGGACCGCCCTGTCATCCGCCGGGTCAGTGGGGATCAACGGAGCGATCCCCGCTGAGCAAGCGGAGGTTCGCGGGGCGGATCATTACTGATCCGCCCCGTGTGAAAGGGGCCTTAGATGACATTCAGCATATGAAGAAGGACCTAGGGGTCTGAAACATGTCAGGCGTAATCTCCTACAGCTACGTTCAACAGCCCTTCATACCAGAGGGCATTTACAGGTAAAACTCAAAAAATTTGAATGTTGTGCAAAAGTTAATTTATTTCACTAATGCAACTTAAAAGGTGAAACTAATATATAAGATAGACTCATTACATGCAAAGCAACATAGTTCAAGCCGTGATTTGTCATAATTGTAATGATTATGGCTTACAACTCATGAAAACCCCAAATCCACAATCTCAGAAAATTAGAATATTACATGCAATCAATAAAACAAGGATTGTACATAGAACAATATCGGACCTCTGAAAAGTAAAAGAATGCATATGTACTCAGTACTTGGTTTGGGCCCCTTTTGCAGCAATTACTGCCTCAATGCGGCGTGGCATGGAAGCGATCAGCCTGTGGCACTGCTGAGGTGTTATGGAAGACCAGGATGCTTCAATAGCGGCCTTCAGCTCCTCTGCATTGTTCGGTCTCATGTCTCTGATCTTTCTCTTGGAAATGCCCCATAGATTCTCTATGGGGTTCAGGTCAAGCGAGTTTTCTGGCTAATCAAGCACAGTAATCCCACGGCCATTGAACCAGGTTTTGGTGCTTTTGGCAGTGTGGGCAGGTGCCAAGTCCTGCTGGAAAATGGCGTCAGCGTCCCCATAGAGCTCATCTGCGGGAGGAAGCATGAAGTGCTCCAAAATCTTCTGGTAGACGGTTGCGGTGACCCCGGACTTAATGAAGCACAGTGGACCAACACCAGCCGATGACACGGCTCCCCAAATCAACACAGACTGTGGAAACTTCACACTGGACTTCAAGCATCTTGCAGTGTGTGCCTCTTCATTCTTCCTCCATACTCCGGCTCCTTGGTTTCCTCCATTCTTCCTCCATACTCCGGCTCCTTGGTTTCCAAATGAGATGCAAAATTTGCTCATATCGGAAAAGAGGACTTTGGACGACTGAGTACAGACTAGGTCTGTTTTTTTCTTTAGCCCAGGTAAGACGCTTCTGACATTGTTTGTTGTTCAGGAGTGGCTTGACAAGAACAATACGACATTTGAAGCCCATGTCCAGGATCTGTCTGTGTGTGGTGGCTCTTGATGCACTGACTCCAGCCTCAGTCCACTCCTTGTGAAATTCCCCAACACTTTTGAATGGCCTTTTCCTGACAATCCTCTCCAGGCTGCGGTCATCCCTGCTGCTTGTGCACCTTTTTCTTCCACACTTTTCCCTTCCACATAACTTTCTATTAATGTGCTTTGATACAGCACTTTGGGAACATCCAACTTCCTTTGCAATTACTCTTTGAGGCTTTCCCTCCTTATGAAGGAAGTCAATGATGGTTTTCTGCACAACTGTGGGGTCAGCAGTCTTTCCCATGATTGTGATTCTTTCTGAACCAGACTGAGAGACCATTTAAAGGTGCAGGAACCCTTTGCAGGTGTTATGACTTAATTAGCTGATTAGAGTGGGACACTTTGAGCCTAGAATATTGCACCTTTTCACAATATAATAATTTTCTGAGATTGTGGATTTGGGGTTTTCATGAGCTGTAAGCCATAATCATCACAATTATGACAAATCACAGCTTGACCTATCTTGCTTTGCATGTAATGAGTCTCATATATTATAGAAAAGAAAAAGCTGCGCTGCAAGTAAAGTCAACATAAATAATAAATTATGTATAAAATACACAAAAATCCCAGTGCAAAAAACTGAAAATTAGATTTGTGCAAAAAGTCCATGTAAGATGTATCACAAAGGATTGAGAGGTTGTTAAAGAAGTTCTCCGAATGGGTGAAGCAAGGTATCCAGTAAAAAATCTTGTGAATCAGATGATAAATCCACCACCACTTATGTATCAGCTGCTTACCAGAACAAAAATGAAATCAAACATGTAAGACATGGATCTATAAGGGTCCTGGATAAACTGCCGCTCACTCTCCAATATCACCAATCCTTAATATCAGACCAGCTCTCTCCACAGAAGCGACCCAAAGGAGAAAGACACTCACATAGTGTGATAACGTTTTTAAAATTTTAATGAATAAAAGTATTACACTTACATGTAAACAGTGTAAAAAGTGCGATCAATAGTAATAGCCGGCCGGCTCTGCTGTCTGCTCGTCCTTCCGGGTAGACAGCGTGGATCGTGATGACGTCAGCACGTCGCTCCTCCCTACGCCGTTTCGTCACAAGAATGACTTCTTCCAGGGGATACGAGCGACGTGCTGACTCGCCACTCTTATAGCAATATACAACACCCGGGACTGCCCAGCTCTGAACCTTGGGAGATCGCGGGCATCGACCGCCATTTTTAAGTTGGGATCACTGCCAGTATTTGCTACTAGACCTAAAAAATTGCGGAGCATTTAAAAGCTTATGATACTAATGAGTATCAACTTTGTAATACAAAAAAGCGGCGTATTGACTCACCGTTTTTTTTAAAAAGAGAGCATCGTGACAGAAATCACCTCCACTGCAATACAGGGCTGCGTATGTCTGTCACTGAGTAAATTTTAATACTAGACCAGTAAAGAAATTATTAGTATATAATATTAAAGGGCTTGAATTACCTAAATTAATATAATAAGCCAAAAAATGAGTTACTCATAGATCCGCTGTGTGAACAGCTGCGGATCTAAGAACGATAAATAAAGTGTAAATCTATCAACGGATAACCGCATTAGAGATTAATATGATAAGAATTCAAATGCTAGATATCCTAATAATGTGCAGAAATATGGTGAATTAATTGATAATCACATAGCATGAAGGCAGCCAAAAGTCCGCAATTTAAGCGGACAAAGCTGCATCAATGCCATAACAACATAAAAAAGACCTCATGAATGAATACAAAACATCCATAGGAAGAAAAAAATGGTTATAGTGTAAATATTGTGATCAAGATAATCTTAATCTATATGATGACAAACTATGAAAGTGTCTCAAGCTAACCTCTCATAAATTAATTAGAAATTGATGGGTGCAAAAAATTATATAAAGATATATATATATGAAATATATATATCAGAGTGATAACAAAGATAAAAATTATAATATATTTAAAGGGGTAAGTCTATCAACAAAAGCCCATATGTACCAAGATTCAGAGATGGTTCACACAAATACATAAAGGTTAACCATTATCTATGAACGCGTTAACGTCAGTATCTATGTTTAGTCCATAAGGACTATATGTACGGACTCTGTATATCCAGGCCATCTCCATCCTAGAGAGTTCCCTAACCAGTGAACTGCCTCTCCAGTGGGGCTCAAACTTATCTATTCCAATAAAGAGTGTCCCCTCTGGGTTACGTGCATGGTGTTGGTCATAATGACTGGATACTGAATGTTGCGGGAATCCTGATCTAATATTAGCGATATGCTCGCCAAGTCTGACATTCATTGGTCTTTTGGTTCTGCCAATGTATTGTAACCCGCAAGGGCATTCCAAAAGATACACCACGCCTGTAGTGCTACACGTAATGAATGGCTCGATTTTATGTTCATTCAGTGTACTTGTGGATTTAAAGCATATGGTTTTCTTAGATTTGATCTTATTTAATTTACACACTGTGCAATTCCTGCATTGGTGGTAGCCCTTTATGTTACGTTGAAAAAAGGACACTTTCTTCATGGGTGGATCCACCACATTAGGGGCTATCCTATCCCTCAATGAAGGTACACCCCTGAATATCACCTGAGGATTAATAGGCAAAAAGGAATTTAAGATTCTATCATTGGATAATATATGCCAGTGTTTTTTGATTAGCTTTTTGATGGCATAGTGCTGGTTTGAGTATGTCGTGATAAAAGGCACAATCGGTCCATCTCTGCTTGATTTAGGGCCTGACATAAGCAAAGTGTTCCTTTCAATTGCGGCCACCTCATTATAGGTACTCTCCAAAGTTTCGGGGTCATAACCCTTCTCCAACAGTCTATCCTTAAGGATGCCAGCCTGTATTTCATAGTCCTTCAGGGTAGAGCAATTCCTCCTCATCCTTACAAACTGGCTCTTTGGAACTGAATTTAGCCAATTGTCATGATGACAGCTTCCCTTAGGAATAAAAGAATTCCTATCGGTTTTTTTAAAGAAAGTTTTGGTCTGATATAGATCTTTATCTTTCGTTATAGTAAGGTCAAGGAAGTCAATTGACTCTTGACTGGCCTCAAATGAAAGACGTATACCGCGCTCGTTATTATTGAGCGTAGTGATAAAGGATTCCAATTCTGCTCTGTCTCCTGTCCATAGGAGGAGGACGTCATCAATATACCTGGCCCACAACTTAATGTGAGGATGGGTATCACCATAAATGACGTCCTCCTCCCATTTGGCCATGAACAGATTAGCCAGACTTGGCGCATGTTTAGCGCCCATGGCGACTCCACGGATCTGTTTATAGTAGTTATGGTCAAACCAGAAATAGTTATGATCTGCCGTATACTCCAAGAGTTCCATCAGAAAGTCCTTCTGCAAGGATACCAGATCAGAGGAAAGATCCAAAAAATGTCTGACAGCTTCAAGCCCTAAATTATGAGGGATAATAGTATATAATGATTGAACATCAGCTGTCACCATCCATGTGTCTTTGTTAGCCTCTATCTGGGAAAGTAAATTAATAACTTGTTTTGAATCTTTAAGCTTAACTTGCCCCCCTGGTCGCCCGATTATCAGTGGCATAGATTCGATCACTTCCAGGGTGGGCAAGTACATTGACTATTACCTCCAACCTTTGGTTCAGAAGATGCCATCCCATCTTAAAGATTCAAAACAAGTTATTAATTTACTTTCCCAGATAGAGGCTAACAAAGACACATGGATGGTGACAGCTGATGTTCAATCATTATATACTATTATCCCTCATAATTTAGGGCTTGAAGCTGTCAGACATTTTTTGGATCTTTCCTCTGATCTGGTATCCTTGCAGAAGGACTTTCTGATGGAACTCTTGGAGTATACGGCAGATCATAACTATTTCTGGTTTGACCATAACTACTATAAACAGATCCGTGGAGTCGCCATGGGCGCTAAACATGCGCCAAGTCTGGCTAATCTGTTCATGGCCAAATGGGAGGAGGACGTCATTTATGGTGATACCCATCCTCACATTAAGTTGTGGGCCAGGTATATTGATGACGTCCTCCTCCTATGGACAGGAGACAGAGCAGAATTGGAATCCTTTATCACTACGCTCAATAATAACGAGCGCGGTATACGTCTTTCATTTGAGGCCAGTCAAGAGTCAATTGACTTCCTTGACCTTACTATAACGAAAGATAAAGATCTATATCAGACCAAAACTTTCTTTAAAAAAACCGATAGGAATTCTTTTATTCCTAAGGGAAGCTGTCATCATGACAATTGGCTAAATTCAGTTCCAAAGAGCCAGTTTGTAAGGATGAGGAGGAATTGCTCTACCCTGAAGGACTATGAAATACAGGCTGGCATCCTTAAGGATAGACTGTTGGAGAAGGGTTATGACCCCGAAACTTTGGAGAGTACCTATAATGAGGTGGCCGCAATTGAAAGGAACACTTTGCTTATGTCAGGCCCTAAATCAAGCAGAGATGGACCGATTGTGCCTTTTATCACGACATACTCAAACCAGCACTATGCCATCAAAAAGCTAATCAAAAAACACTGGCATATATTATCCAATGATAGAATCTTAAATTCCTTTTTGCCTATTAATCCTCAGGTGATATTCAGGGGTGTACCTTCATTGAGGGATAGGATAGCCCCTAATGTGGTGGATCCACCCATGAAGAAAGTGTCCTTTTTTCAACGTAACATAAAGGGCTACCACCAATGCAGGAATTGCACAGTGTGTAAATTAAATAAGATCAAATCTAAGAAAACCATATGCTTTAAATCCACAAGTACACTGAATGAACATAAAATCGAGCCATTCATTACGTGTAGCACTACAGGCGTGGTGTATCTTTTGGAATGCCCTTGCGGGTTACAATACATTGGCAGAACCAAAAGACCAATGAATGTCAGACTTGGCGAGCATATCGCTAATATTAGATCAGGATTCCCGCAACATTCAGTATCCAGTCATTATGACCAACACCATGCACGTAACCCAGAGGGGACACTCTTTATTGGAATAGATAAGTTTGAGCCCCACTGGAGAGGCAGTTCACTGGTTAGGGAACTCTCTAGGATGGAGATGGCCTGGATATACAGAGTCCGTACATATAGTCCTTATGGACTAAACATAGATACTGACGTTAACGCGTTCATAGATAATGGTTAACCTTTATGTATTTGTGTGAACCATCTCTGAATCTTGGTACATATGGGCTTTTGTTGATAGACTTACCCCTTTAAATATATTATAATTTTTATCTTTGTTATCACTCTGATATATATATTTCATATATATATATCTTTATATAATTTTTTGCACCCATCAATTTCTAATTAATTTATGAGAGGTTAGCTTGAGACACTTTCATAGTTTGTCATCATATAGATTAAGATTATCTTGATCACAATATTTACACTATAACCATTTTTTTCTTCCTATGGATGTTTTGTATTCATTCATGAGGTCTTTTTTATGTTGTTATGGCATTGATGCAGCTTTGTCCGCTTAAATTGCGGACTTTTGGCTGCCTTCATGCTATGTGATTATCAATTAATTCACCATATTTCTGCACATTATTAGGATATCTAGCATTTGAATTCTTATCATATTAATCTCTAATGCGGTTATCCGTTGATAGATTTACACTTTATTTATCGTTCTTAGATCCGCAGCTGTTCACACAGCGGATCTATGAGTAACTCATTTTTTGGCTTATTATATTAATTTAGGTAATTCAAGCCCTTTAATATTATATACTAATAATTTCTTTACTGGTCTAGTATTAAAATTTACTCAGTGACAGACATACGCAGCCCTGTATTGCAGTGGAGGTGATTTCTGTCACGATGCTCTCTTTTTAAAAAAAACGGTGAGTCAATACGCCGCTTTTTTGTATTACAAAGTTGATACTCATTAGTATCATAAGCTTTTAAATGCTCCGCAATTTTTTAGGTCTAGTAGCAAATACTGGCAGTGATCCCAACTTAAAAATGGCGGTCGATGCCCGCGATCTCCCAAGGTTCAGAGCTGGGCGGTCCCGGGTGTTGTATATTGCTATAAGAGTGGCGAGTCAGCACGTCGCTCGTATCCCCTGGAAGAAGTCATTCTTGTGACGAAACGGCGTAGGGAGGAGCGACGTGCTGACGTCATCACGATCCACGCTGTCTACCCGGAAGGACGAGCAGACAGCAGAGCCGGCCGGCTATTACTATTGATCGCACTTTTTACACTGTTTACATGTAAGTGTAATACTTTTATTCATTAAAATTTTAAAAACGTTATCACACTATGTGAGTGTCTTTCTCCTTTGGGTCGCTTCTGTGGAGAGAGCTGGTCTGATATTAAGGATTGGTGATATTGGAGAGTGAGCGGCAGTTTATCCAGGACCCTTATAGATCCATGTCTTACATGTTTGATTTCATTTTTGTTCTGGTAAGCAGCTGATACATAAGTGGTGGTGGATTTATCATCTGATTCACAAGATTTTTTACTGGATACCTTGCTTCACCCATTCGGAGAACTTCTTTAACAACCTCTCAATCCTTTGTGATACATCTTACATGGACTTTTTGCACAAATCTAATTTTCAGTTTTTTGCACTGGGATTTTTGTGTATTTTATACATAATTTATTATTTATGTTGACTTTACTTGCAGCGCAGCTTTTTCTTTTCTATATTGTATTTGTGTATGTATCTTACATATAAGTTGCAGCAGCATTTTTTTATTTTCTTTTATTTATCTTTTGATTTTATTTTTACACATTTTTATAGTGTCACTACTGTTTTATTTTTGGACCTGCGCAGTATCTTCCTACTTTTACAAGTCTCATATATTAGTTTCACCTTTTAAGTTGCATTAGTGAAGTAAATGAACCTTTGCACGATATTCAAATTTTTCGAGTTTCACCTGTATATTCATGCCTGTATTTTTGTACTGCAATTGATTTTACTCCTCTACTGTATAGAATACTACATGTTTTCATTAAACAATATTTTTTAAATACTCACCTGGTCTGTCCTAAAAATCCTGAGGGGTTATGCTGTGCCTATGAGTACTAGGTTTGTCTTTTCGTTCATTGGATTGGCCAGACCAGGCTATACACACACTGTCAATCTTCTATCTTTTAGTATATATTTTGTGCATTTAGGAATAAATGCAGGCTTGAGGGAGTCCATTCCACATTTTTGCAGCTCTTGCTTTCCGTATTTGGAAGTTAAATCTATTTTCCTCTAGATGAGCTGGTGCCAAATGTGCTCATTGAGTCATTCGGACTGCACCATAACTGCATGTATTTGGCAAGCGCCTGCGGTGTGTTATTGCAATGAACCCCTCCCCCCTTGGGACTGGAAAATAGAGGCATTCAGGGGACATCAGTATCACTTCTTGAATGCTTGCAAATCACCACTCAGCCATCTTTGAAAAGTTATCCACTATGGATTGCTTTTTAGAGGGGTGGTACACTCCAATGCCACTGTGAACAAAACCTAAAAGTGCCACTCACTGTGTGGAGAAGACAGGACCAAAAACTAAGAGAGCGCTGATATGCAACCAGCTTTGTCCACCTTCCTTCTCCAGCCAAGCCTCACTATTGGTTGGTCAAGTGAATATACTCCAGGGCCATGTCATTGGCCAACAGTAAAGCTTAGGCGGTGGAGCAAGACAAGACCATGTAAAGCAGTTGGTATTTGCGTGCCAGAGCACCCAAATATTCTGGAAATTGCTGTAAAAATGTTGACCAATTGGGTGCCTGAAGGTGTAAGCAGCAATTTTCTGGTCACTTTACAACATATTGTTCCTTGGCAAGTCTCTTCACAGGGAACTTCATTGGACAATTGGTCAGGATGGGATATAAAGGACATTGTGGATTCAGTTCTGTAGGCCCCTGTGTAGGAGACCTGAATATCCTGCATCGAGAATTTCCTCTGTAATCTGCAGCTTATGCTGTGTGTCCAAACGGTCTTTATAGTTTTCTGTTGGGGATGTGTCAAGCAGAACAAGTGGAGAAGAGCTTAACCCAGGGGCTCTTAGAGCTGGCATTTTGAATCGTGCATTGCAGAAAGGGACAAAGGGGTTAGCGAAATCTGTAGCCCCGCCGAAATCTGTACCCCTGACGAAATCTGTACCCCTGCCACCCATTAATATTTTTAATCAAATATTTTGGGTTGAATTTTCCTTTTAAAGGGCCTTTAAGCTCTAAAATATCCTATTCCCTAGTTGTTATATCTAGCATGTCAGAAAATTAAAGCAAGCATCTTACGGGTTACTTCTGGCAACACAGATGCTTTTCCTCCATTTTCTACGCTCTGCCATGCTGTGACTTTCAAGTATGGGATGGATCTTCTGTTCTGCTCTGTATTATGGTTACGGATCACGTCCTTGTGCTATAGCAATCTTCCACTGAGATATACTGCCCTCCGGCCATTTAAGGATACGTTTATTAAATAATTTCTAATTTATTAAGAGGAGGGACTAGATTTTAATTTTTTATTTTTTAAATTAACATCATCGTGACCAGTGAGTTCTCAGGCAATGAACTGTAACACCAGCTATGTCTAAGGCCGCGTACACACGGTCGGTCCAAACCGATGAAAACGGCCTGAAGTCCAGTTTCATCGGTCCAAACCGACCGTGTGTACGGCCCATCGGTCTGTTGTCCTTCGGACCAAAATTTTAGAACTTGTTTTAAAATAGAACCGATGGACCGCTGACCGATGGGTCCAAACCGATAGTTAGTACACAAAAGCATCGGTTCAAAACCCCCGCATGCTCAGAATCAAGTCGACGCATGCTTGGAAGCATTGAACTTCGTTTTTTTCAGCACGTCGTGTGTTTTACGTCACCGTGTTCTGACCCGATCGGATTTTGAACTGATGGTGTGTATGCACATCAGACCGTCAGGCCACTTCAGCGGTGAACCGATGAAAACAATCCGTCGGACCATTCTCATCGGTTTGGACCGACCGTGTATACGTGGCCTAAGGAGAGAGGGGCTGTTGCTTTAATGAATATTGTAAGCAAGCGGGTGGAGTGGCAGTGCACCCAGTGTTAATTTAGTCGACTAAAACATTTTAGTCGACTAAATGAATACTATTTTAGTCTACAAAAATACGACTAAAACAATTGAGATGACTAAAATATGACTAAAACTGAAATGGCATTTTAGTCAAAAGACTAAAGCCCCATACACACTATCAGTTTTCCTGTCTTCAGGTTTACCAAAACCATGTAGTGTAAGGGCCTGCATGATTTCATACAAATTAAAACTCTTAAGCCCTGTACACATGGGCAAGAATCTCGTCAGGAAAAAAACTTTGTTTTCCCTGACGAGATTCTTGACAGGAATCTCTTGCCGCCCGAGTGTACAGACTCTCGGGCGGCACATTCGATGCCGTTGCCACCATCTTGCTGCACCCTAACTATGCCTAGGAAGCTACCACGCATGCGTCAAAGTCATTTCGAGCATGTGCGGGTTTCCACGGCGACAGGTAAGTGTACACACACCCGGGTTTCTCTGCAAGAAAACTGCTGAGAATCTCACGAAGAGAAAAATAGAGAACATGTTCTCTATTTTTCTCGTCTAGATTCTGGGCAGTTTTCTTTGTTGAGAAACCTGAAAGCATCGTACACACACACTCGGTATACTCGGCAAGAAAGCTCTGCCAGCAGTTTTCTTGCTGGTTCTTGTCAAGAAAACCGAGCGTGTGTACAAGGCTTTAAGGTTTGACCTCATATTAGATGGTTTTGGTAAACCTGAAGACAAAAACCTTAAGACTTGAAATAAATTGAAATTTTACTTCAAAATGTTCATACCTCGATACCATAAATAATAACATATTCCATTCTTCACTCCAGCAGTATATAGTGAGTTTGGAAATTGTAGAGAAATGTTAACTAATGCATTACAATTTAATTACACCCATTAGATTTTAGATGACTAAAATAAGTTTTAGTCAACAAAAATGTAGGACATTTTAGTCGACTAAAATCTACTGGAGATTTAGTTGACTAAATATGACTAAAACAATTGCAGAAGACTAAAATGGCACTAAAACTAAAATGCCATTTTAGTCCCAAGACTAAGGCCTCGTACACACGACCGTTTTCCTCGATAGAATCCATCAAGAAACTTGGTGGGAGAGCTTTTGTGCTGAGGAAAACGGCTGTGTGTATGTTTTTCATCGAGGAAACTGTCGAAGAACTCGACGAGGAAAAAAGAGAACAAGTTCTCTTTTTCCTCGACGGGAGTCTCAATTTCCTTGTCGTGTTCCTCATCGGGCTGGTTTTCGACGAGAAACAGGATCGTGTGTATGCTAAGAAACTTGTGCATGCTCAGAATAAAAGTATGAGACGGGAGCGCACCTTCGGTAAAAGTAACACATTTTTTACGCTGTAACAGACTGAAAATTGCAAATCGTCTCTTATCAAGCTTTTACTTAACACGCAGTAACATGAGATTAGCAAAAGCAGCCCCAAGCTTGGGTTGTGCTAGTGGAATCAAACTTCCCCTGCCATTGTATGTGTTATACGTCACCGCGTTTGAGAACGAGGAGATTTTGTCTTGACCGTGTGTACACAAAGCAAGCTTGTCGAGTTCCTCGACAAGCCTAACAAGGAACTTGTTGAAGAAAACGATATGTCTTTTCCGACGAGTTCCTCGGTCGTGTGTACGAGGCCAAAGACTGAATCGAAATTTGCTGCCAAAATTAACACTGGGTGCACCGGCTGTACTGAACACAGGTAGGGCTTGCATGGACTTTTCAATAGTTTTATTCAATAGTTTTAATCAAAGTGTATTTAAAGAACAATTGTTTTGGCAACAGTAGAGATGGGTAAAGCCCAGTACACACCATTAATTTTTTTTTCTTCGTTCAACCCATCGGGTGACAGCTTCAGCTTGGAGCCGCATTACTAACAATCCATTGGCTGAGAGCACTGATCGGGAGTCGGTCGGCCACTGGTTTTCCAAACTGTCGAACCAGCTGACATACACATGGGCCGAATGTCAGATGTTTTCTATTGAACCTGTTCGGCCGATGTGTACTAGGCTTTAAACTCACTGTCCCCCACTGAGGAGATTCACCCCTCTATTTGTCCCATTAATCATTGTCACTGGGACAGAAAGTGATGGGAAATCCAAGAGCAAGACTTTAGTGAAAATCCTCCAAATAGACACATGGTCTTATGACAAATCCCTAAGGTTGGAATTCAGTTAACCCCTTCTGGCCAACCTTACACAAATATGTGGCCACACCGGACTGGTCTTTTTTTCCGCGGGGGGTGCATTTTTGTGTATCTCCCAGCATATTTGCAGTCTCTCCGAGAGCCCTGTTCTAATGATCGGGACACGGAACATCCGATTCCAGGTCACCTTATCGCTGTGATAGCCTCTGATTGGCTATCACCGTGATCAGCCACTGTGAAGCCTGCCCCTGTGTTTTCTGTCTCTGTGAATGGACAAGACCGATACATTGGGGTTGATTTACTAAAGTCAAATTTACTGTGCACTTTTGAAAGTAGAAAATTAATAAGAATTAAAAATAAAAAAAATGTAAAAAAAACCTAGATCAAGGTTTGAGCTAGGTCAGCCCCAGGATTAGCGTTTGTGTCAAGGTTAGGGTCAAAGTCGCAAAATCTTTCTTCGGCATTAAGATTTGTTTTACCCTTAGGCACAAAGGGGTTAATGAGAGATTTCCTTTCATTTCCTAATGATTCTCCAGAACATGAAGTCAAGGGAAATCTCCCTCATTGGCTTAACATTTCACTACTCTACACAAAGCAAAGAAAATGTTTTGAATTTAACATTTGAGTACAGGTTTGCTTCAGAGGGGCTCTATATACAAAATGTATAAACGCTGAAGCAGCTTTTCTTAACCAGGGTTCTGTGGATCCCTACGGCTCCTCCAGAGGTTGCTAGGAGTTCCTCAAACAATGAGCAATTCCTGTCCCTCAGATAAGTAATCGCTGGCACCAACGCTCATTTAAGCTATCTTTAAGGGGGACAGTCTTCCCACTGACCACCAATCTAATGCGCATTCTTCCCACAGACCACTAATGTAAAAATAATTTTTGCAACTGACCACCAATCTAAAGAGCATTGTTCCCACTGACCACTAATGTAAAGAGCATTCTTTGCGCTGACCACCAATCTAAAGAGCATTCTTCCCGCTGATGTTCCCACTGACCACCAATGTAAGGAGCATTCTTCCCACTAACCACCAATGTATGGAGATATTCTTTCCACTGACCACCATTGTAAGGACATTCTTCTCATTGACCACTAATGTAAGGGGGGCATTCTTCCCACTTCCCACCAATGTAAGGGGGATATTCTTACCGCTGACCTCCAATGTAAGGAACATTCTTTCCACTGACCCCCAATGTAAGGAGCATTCTTCCCACTGTCCACCAATGTAATGAGCATTCTTCCCACTGTCCACCAATGTAATGAGCATTCTTCCCACTGACCACCAATGTAAAGAACATTCTTCCCACTGACGACCAATGTAAGCAGCATTCTTACTACTTACCACCTGTGTAAGAAACATTCTTCCCACTGACCACAAGTGTAAAGAACTTGAAAGTGGTGTTTTACAACACATTTACTTTAGTGAATACAGAACTGGACAAAATGTTTTTTATATTTTCTTAAAATTCCACTTTAACTGACAACTGGATGCTGACAACTGATTCAGGTGCTGATTCAGGACTTTGTATACCTAATGCCGCGTACACACGATTGGGAACTTCCGACAAGAAAAGTTCGATGTGAGCTTTTGGTCGGAAATTCCGACCGTGTGTAGGCTCCATCGGACATTTTCTGTCGGAAATTTTGAGAGCTTCTGCGTCTGTATGTAATTCCAACGCATACAAATCCTACACGTGCTCGGAATCATTGAACTTCATTTTCCACGGCTTGTCGTAGTGTTGTACGTCACCGCGTTCTTGACATTTGGAATTTCCGACAACATTTGTGTGACCGTGTGTATGCAAAACAAGTTTGAGCCAACACTCCGTCGGAAAAAAATCCACGGTTTTCTTGTCGGAAATTCCGATCGTGTGTACGCGGCATAATAGTCCTGCCTGGCAGGGCCCAGCAAGCTCGTAATATTTGCTCATTGGTCCATCATAATGTTTAACTTCTTGGGCAATAGTTTACCCTGTTTTGATTCTTAAAAATAAAAAATGTAGTGCTACCTCTTCATTCTGCCGTTCTTTCATAGTCTCCAGTGATTTTCTTTTAAAGCAAACACACTTTATTACCCAAGACTGCCAGGTTCATATAATTTATTACTAAATTGCATTGATTACACTTTACTGGGTAAACCTCATAAACACAAGCACTTAATGGGAATGGGCAACAATCTCTCCTAAGAAGACGGCTTTGCTCTTAAAGAGGAATCCAGGAAACAGAAAATTAAATAGCAGTTATGACTTTATGGTATGTTATTCATATATTATATGGAAGACAAAGTGCAATTCTACAAAGTATAAATCTATTGGTATGGGATTGAAGGTTAACCAATTAAAATCAATTGATATTGACGTTACTCTGAAACCAACAGCCATATCCTTTATAAAGGGTAACTTTTGGTTTTAAATGGTCTTCATAACTCCCATACCTTGTGTAACGGTCAGGGGTTAACACCGTTCATGATCTCCCATTCCATCAACCCAAGACAGCTTCCGACACTCCAACCATCCAGCAGACCCGATCCATTCCATAAGAATTCCCCCAGAATTACGAGACAGACGCTCTGTGTTCTGAGTCGAATGTATGAATACTTTTAATGGTTGGCTCTCAGGTTTATATACAGTTACAAGGCATGTTTCAGTAATCACAGAAACAATCAAACTCTCCACCCCCAACATCACTCACTGGGGCTTCAATCACATTCTTTTAGACAATGACATCCAGTTGAGCTAATTATCCACCAGACATTCCGTCTCCGACAATAAGTGATTCACCTGCAGAATACACATTTCTATGTCAGACGTTTTTGCACCGATCTGACAAGTACATTTCACACATAAAACAGTATTAGCATACATAATGAGAGGTCTAGGAGCAGCCCCAATTACCATCTCAAAAGCATGTGTCCTCACATTGCATGAAAACACTCCACTGACCTGGTGGGGTCAGAATAAGCCAACAACTTGTAATTAGTTCTTTGCAGACATTAAGGAATATATTGTGGATCACTGTCCATGCTAAAACAATCCAACATATGTCCCTTATTTCCTGGCTCAATCTGTGCCCAAAAGTGACTCCTGTTACACCTTGGTAGTCACCTCAACCCCAAATATAGATCGCTTCCAGGCTAAATACCCTTTTCTTATCTGTAATTCCCCATACAGACGATTGGAATTTCCATTGGGATAAAATTATGACAGATTTTTCTGACCGAATTCCATTCAAGCTGTCTTGCATACACACTATCACACCAAATTCCGACCGTCCAAAACGCAGTGGCGTACAACACTACGACGAGCCGAGAAAAGTTCAATGCTTCCGAAAATGCGTCAACTTGATTCTGAGCATGTGTGTTTTTTTTCTCTGTCGGAGTTCCATACAGACGAACGTAATTTCTCTTTCTAAGTCCATCGGAATTTCCGATGGGGCACACACACGGTCGGAATATCTGATGAAAATATTCCGTTGGACTTTTTCCATCGGAAATTCAGATCGTGTGTACAAGGCATAAGTCATCACTGTTTTGCAGACATGGACCCAATATAAAATTTCTTAGTTTAGCTGACTTAACCATCAGAATGTCTTCCAAAGCTACTACAGTATATTATTTACAAGAGTTTCCCATTGTGGTTTCCCATTTTGTTTTGCCGTCACTTCAAAACAAAATAATGACATTTATATGGGATTCTATACAGCCAAAAGTCTACATAACTGCAGTCTAATGCCACGTACACACGATCGGACATTCCAACATCAAAACCGTGGATTTTTTTCCGACGGATGTTCACTCAAACTTGTCTTGCATCCGATTGTCAAGAACGCAGTGACGTACAACACGACGAGCCAAGAAAAATTAAGTTCAATTATTTCGAGAATGCGTCAAATTGATTCCGAGCATGCGTAGGATTTTTTGCGCGTTGAATTGTGTACACACGGTCGGACTTTCCGACAAGAACTTTTGTTGTTAGAAAAATTGAGAACCAGCTCTCAAACATTTGTTGGCGGAAATTCCAACAGCAAATGTCCAGTGGAGTCTACACACGGTCGGATTTTCCGACAACAAGCTCACATCGAACATTTGTTGTCGGAATGTCCGATCGTGTGTACGCGGCATAGTCTGTTTTGTAACTTTTACCTACAGGTAAGCCTATAATAAGGCTTACCTGTAGGTTTAGTGATTTGACACATGCTCAGAATCATTGCACTTCATTTTTCTCGGCTTGTCCTAGTGTTGTACGTCACCTCGTTCTTGACGTTCGCAATTTCCGACAACATTTGTGTGACCGTGTGTATGCAAGACAAGTTTAAGCCAACATCCGTCGGAAAAAAATCCACGGTTTTGTTGGCGGAATGTCCGATCGTGTGTACGTGACAAAAGAGTACCAATTTACTGATCTGCCATCCTGTAGCACAAGATTACCTGTTTTGGCATGTTACCAATGACCATGTGACCAATGCCTTGGCACTCTTCAGATAGTCATGGAAGGAAAACAATTCTGAACTTTTCATGCTTTTCATATTTTACTACAAAAAAAAAGGAATATTTAATATCTATGGAAGCTTTTCTCGACCTTTTCATCACATTGGAACCCTTGAATTAACATTCCGGTCTCAGGGATCCCCTGCTAAAAATGATTATATCTACAGCTCAGGATACATTAGTGTGATGGTCAGTGGAAAGAATGCTCCTATTGCCGCGTTCACACGGTCGGAATGTGAGCTTTTGGTCAGAAATTCCGACCATGTGTAGGCACCACCGGACTTTTTCTGTCGGAATTTCGGACAGCAAAAATTTGAGAGCTGGTTCTCAAATTTTCAGACGGGAAAAGTTCTTTGTCGGAAATTTCGATCTTCTGTGTGTAATTTATGACGTGCAAAAAAACACGCATGCTCTGAATCAATTTGACGCTTTCTTGGAATCACTGAACTTAATTTTTCTCAGCTTGTTGTAGTGTTGTACGTCACAGTGTTCTTGACGGTCGGAATTTTGTGTGACCGTATGTATGCAACACAAGTTTTAAAGTGGATGTAAACCCGATTCATGAAATTTGAGCTGGGCACATATATCTGCAGTATTTTGTTATCTCTCTTCAATGAGCCAAGTCCTATAGCTCTCTCCTGACCTGTTCCTCTGTTATCAGCCTGATAACTCCTGACAAATTATTGGACACTTTAGACAAAAGCAGCCTGAATCTTCAGTCCGGGGAGGTTGCTAAAATAGATTAGCAGGGAGCAGGTCCTATTACAAAACACCTCTGAGAGTCTCTGCCTATGATGAGAAGGGGTGTGTGCCTTTCCTCCAATCAGCAATGTTGGCTATCTTGGCTGTATTCCTAGACATCACACTCTGTGTTAACCAGGAAGAGAAAATCTCCTAACACGATGTGAACTTTCTAAACAGTATATAAATGTGAAGACGGCAGATAAACATGTAAAACTTATGTAGGGAGATTTGTTTCATTCCTGTATATCATCTGAGGCGGTTTACTTCACTGGGTGTATGGAGGGTTTACATCCACTTTAAGCCAAAATTCAGTCGGAAAAAAATCCACGGTTTTCTTGTCGGAATTTCCGATCGTGTGTACGTGGCATTACACTTGTAGTCATTGGGAAGAATTACCTCCTTACAGTCAAAAAGATCAATGGTGTCAGTGGGAATTTATCTAAGAGGCAGAAACCCCTAGCAACCTCTGGAGGAACCATAGTTTTCCATGGAACTTTGCTTGAGAAACCCTGATCTAGGGGCATATTTATAAAGTGGCAAAGGATGGCGTTGCCAGTCATTCACTATGCTTTCACCACCGAATGGCTATTGGATAAATAATAGTTCACGTTCTTCTTTTGCCCTTTCCACCTACCACAGATTTATGTTGTTTTTTTTTTTTGCCATTGTGAATCAAGGGAGCCAATGCCAGAAAACAGCTAGTAAATGTAGTCAAATACAGGTACGCAATTTGACTACATTATCAAAATGTCATTACATTATGCCAGGCAGACGAGTATATAAGTGCACTTTTATTTTTGCCTGTGAGTTTTTGAAAAAAAGTTTGATATTTATAGTGGTGCCACACTATAAAATAACATACATTCTTTAATGAGATGTTGGCATAGGATTGCCCATTGTACCAGATAATTACTCCAGCTTTGGGGAAAAAACTTGTGATGAGGAAAAAAAAAACAGACTAAAGAGACATTTTTACAAACTGGGATCTTTTTGTCTTTTCAGGCTGGGAGAAGATTTCTACCGGGAGGCGATAGAGCATTGCCGGAGTTATAACGCCCGCCTGTGTGCAGAGAGGAGCATGCGACTTCCTTTCCTGGACTCCCAGACCGGCGTGGCACAGAACAACTGTTATATATGGATGGAAAAGACACACAGGGGGCCAGGTAACATATTATTTTAGTTTTTTGGTCTGGGTCTCCAGTTTGCTGCTGGGGCAGGGCTGCTAGGACTCCGCTAGGCCTCTGAAAGTATGCTGTGGTACCTGGTACCAAGTCGTCAGTAGCAGATCCTTTAAGTCCTGTGAGGCCTCGTACACACGACCGAACATGTCTGCTGAAACTGGTCCGTCGGACCAGTTTCAGCAGACATGTTCGCTTGTGTGTACGGCCGACCAGACAATTTTCCGGCGGATCGGACAGGTTTCCAGCGGACAAATGTTTCTTAGCATGCTAAGAAACATGTCCGCTGGAAGCCTGTCCGTCGGACATGTTCGGTCGTCTGTACGACTCACCGGACATGTCAGCTCAGCCGAAAGCCCTCGCATGCGTCGAAGTGATTCGACGCATGCGTGGAAGCATTGACCTTCCAGGGTCACGCACGTCGCCGCGTCATCGTCGCGGCCACGTCACCGTGTTCGCTGTCCGCGGGAAATTTGGTCTGATGGTGTGTACAGCCATCAGACCAAAATCCGCCAGCGGACATGTCCGATAAAAACGGTCCGCGGACCGTTTTCATCGGACATGTCCCGTCGTGTGTACGAGGCCTAAGTTGTGAGTTGGGGCCTCCATGGATCAAACCTGGTTTTCCAGCACATCCCACAGATGCTCAATTGGATTGAGATCTGGAGAATTTGAAGTCAACACTTCAAACTCGTTGTGTTCCTCAAACCATTCTTGAATTCATATGACCAGGCCACCTTCTTCCTTTGCTCCATGGTCAAATACTGATACTCACATACCCATTGTAGGTGCTTTTGGCTGTGGACACTAGACGGCATGTTCACCTGGTCTCTAGCTACGCAGCCCCATACACAACAAACTGCAATACACTGTGTGTTCTGACACCTTTCTATGAGAACCAGCATTAACTTTTTCAGTAAATTGAGCTACAGAAGCTCTTCTATTGGATAGGACTACACGGACCAGCCTTCGCTCCCTGCATTTATCAATGAGCCTTGGCACCAAGACCCTGTTGCCAGTTTGACGGTTTTCTGTCAGTGGATCACTTTTGGTCAGTCCTGACCACTGCAGACTGGGAACATCCCACAAGAGCTGCAGTTTTGCAGTTGCTCTGACCCAGTCGCCTAGCCATTACAATTTTGCCCTTGTCAAATTCACTGAAATCCTTATACAGTGGAACCTCGGGTTGCGAGTAACGAGGTTAACGAGCGTTTCGCAATACGAGCACTGTATTTTTAAAGATCCTAACTCGGTTTGCGAGTGTTATCTTGCAAAACGAGCAGGATTCAAACCAAAGTGGTGTGCAGCACCGCTGAAGAGGGGGGGGGGCACGGGAGTCGAGCAGAGCCAATCAGTGCCATTCGGAACAGTTTGGAAATTATCAGAAAGACTCAGAAATACGCCGTTCCCGAGGTTTGCCAAGGTCTGCAGAGCTGTCCTTGTTTGTGTGTTCCCGAGGCTCTCCGGGCCCCCCCCCACCTCTGGCCGCATGCGGTATTGCATGCCATTAAAGTCAATGCGGAACAAATTATTTTTGTTTCCATCGAGTACTTTGGATTACGGGCATTCTCCTGGAACAGATTATGCTCGTAATCCGAGGTTCCACTGTACTTTCTCATTTTTTCTACTTTAAACACATCAACTTCAAGGAAAACATATTCACTTGCTGCCTAATATATCCCACCCACTACCAGATGCCATTGTAATGACATAATCAATGGCTGATCGATGTGTAAAAAAAACTCTACTAAAATGATATCTGTCATTTCCCCTCACTTTCTGTTTCAAGTGTCGCCATGCAGCAGAACAGGAAGTGATTTGAATCTTCCCAGTGAAGACTCCGACAACTGCAAAATCCATCCAGAGCGGTGACTTCTTCCTAAGTCTCCCCCTGTTGGTCCCCACCTTTTCAATCACCCCTGCATGCTTCATTTAGTTGCATTCTTACCTTTTTCTGAATGTCACATAATGAACAGGTTCCCCTTCCTCAATGATGTAGTAATATCCTCGCTGCACCATTGTATGAGCGTGCAAGATGTCTTCAGTCTTATGGGTCCAATCAACTCTGATTGAAGACATCTAGTGGTGGAAAGGAATTACTGTGATGGACAACACTGGAAACGAGGTGAGCATTGCAGCCAAAGTTGTTTTATTGTTTTAAAGCCCTGTCGGGAATGAATGGAAAACCCTGTGTAGCCTGCAAATGGCCAGAGTTTACATAGGGCACTTGACTCCCAATTTGACAACTTTATTTGGTCCAGTGCTGTCAGATGTTCCCCCATACCTTGATTTCCTTCTGCTCACAACTCCAATGCCGCATACACACGATCGGATATTCCGACAACAAAACCGTGGATTTTTTTCCGACAGAATGTTGGCTCAAACTTGTGTTGCATACACACGGTCACACAAATGTTGTCGGAAATTCCGAACGTCAAAAACGCGGTCACGTACAACACTACGACGAGCCGAGAAAAATGAGGTTCAATGATTCTGAGCATGCGTAGGATTTTTGTGCGTACAGTCAATCGGAATTTTCGACAAGAACTTTTGTTGTCGGAAAAGTTGAGAACCAGCTCTCAAACATCTATTGTCAGAAATTCCGACAGCAAATGTCCGATGGAGCATACACGCGGTCGGAAAAATACGACCAAAAGCTTACATCGAACATTTGTTGTTGGAAATTCCGATCGTGTGTACGCGGCATAAGCAGATTGGTAGAGGGATAAGTAAATCTTGATAGAGATTGTGGGGTATTAAAGCAAACCTATCCGAATGGGATTTTTGCATTGTAATGCATTGCTTGTAAGCCATGAATGAAAATGTTCTCGCTTCTGTGCAGGCTTGTCGCCGGGACAGATCTACACCTATCCTGCTCGATGCTGGAGGAAGAAGAGGCGGTTGGACATATTAGAGGACCCTCGTCTGAGGCCCTGTGAGTTCAAACTTGGTAAGAAGTTAGTTTGGGGGGCCCCAGGTGTTATCATGCTCTGCCATCGTGGGACCTGGAACACATTGCACACCAGGTATGAAGAAACCAAGCGCACAATGGTGTCAGTCTGCAATAGTCAGAAGACCTATTGAAAGTTTGTTGTAGATTTCTCAGTTAAAAGGTGTCGATAATTAGCTGGATGTAGGTTTTTTTCTCTTCTTGATTGTTTAGGTAGAGAGATACCAAATTGAAGGAGAGTTGCATTGCTTCTTCGCTTATTGTCTGGTGTGTAGGTATGATAGCTCTGGACTAACAGAAGTGAGGTATTGATAATCAAATTATCAAACGAGAATCCACGGGGGGCACCATGGACCCTCCTTAAGCCTAATAGGACAACTGTGCCTCATCCCCCAAATACTATCTATATATACAACCAAAATTAAATTGGACTGCAGTCCATGGACTTTATGGGCACCATCAGACGTTTATATATAAAAAATACAAAAACTTTTTTTATGCACAGTAAAATCTTAAGACCATAACATCTATAAACACAGTAGCATACTGCAGCCCATGTCAATAAGGCTCCATGTACACGGGACGCTGCTAAACATACATTCAGAGGCAGTTGGACGCTTTTTTCAACTGCCCTTAACTAATTTAATGTGACCATGTAAACAGTCTTGTTTATTACCGTTTTTAGGCAGTTTTGTTTAAAAGCGTTTCTTTGAAAGCAAAAAAATGGGTTCAGACTAGGGTTGTCCCGATACCGATATTAGTATCGCTATCGGCACTGATACTGAGCATTTGCGCGAGTACTTGGACTCACGCAAATGCTCCCGAAGCTTCACCCGATACTTTTTTTTTCACCCGAGAGTGGGCTGAGAGGGGGCGGAGAGCGGACAAAGAGGGGTGGAGAGCAGAGCAGTCCTCGGGTATGTAAAATATGTCACTAATGGAGGAGAGGAGAGCTACTGCCGCCGTCTAGTTGATCAGCACTCGGGGAACATAACCGCTTTCATTTGAATAGCTGTGTGTTCCCCGCCGCGCGTTGTCATATATAGCCCCTCCCCCCTGTCCGGGCACTTTGATAGACAGATCACCCATCCCAGAATTGGACGGGTGATCTGTCTATCAAAGTGCCCGGACAAGGGGGTGGGGCTATATATGACAACGCGCAGCGGGGAACACACAGCTCTTCAAATGAAAGCTGTTATGTTCCCCGTGCGCTGATCAACTAGACGGCGGGGGGGGGGGGCTTGGCTTTCTCTTTGCCTACACAGGTAGGCCACTGGAGACCTACACAAAGCTGCATTTGGGGACATGGCTGCATTTGGGGACACAAGGCTGCATTTGGGGACATGGCTGCATTTGGGGACACAAGGCTACACATGGCTGCATTTGGGACACAAGGCTGCATTTGGGGACACATGGACACATTTAAAAAAAAAAGTATCGGTAATCGGTATCGGCGAGTACATGAAAAAAAGTATCGGTACTTGTACTCAGTCCTAAAAGAGTGGTATCGGGACAACCCTAGGTCAGACGCAGAAGATTTCCACATTTCAGACACTAATCGCGGTAACCCGCGTCTAGCAGCGTTTCATTTATAGGTGTTTTTCATTTTTGCCCATTTAATTTTTTTTTATTGAAACGCTTCTAAATGCAAACGCAGCTAAACACGGCAAAACGTACGTTTTAAACGTGGGTTACTATCTGTCAAGTTTAAAAATTTTGGAGCAGTTGTAAAAGCGTCCCGTGTACATGGAGCCTAAGGGTGGTAGCCAGTTACACATGTAACAATGTAATAATTACACACTGACAATCAGAGCAATATACATAGTAGAGAGCTCCACCACCCTTTCACATAAAGCTCAACATGTTTTGCGTAGTTCCGCTTCTTCAGGAGAAAAAGGTGCAAAGATACAAATGCTTTCTAAAACCTTGGTGAAGGGGTGGTGGAGCCCTTTAGTATGTATATTTAAGGGCAGCACCGTGGCTAAGTGGTTAGCACTTCTACCTAGCAGCACTACGGTCATCGATTCGAATCTCAACCACGGCATTACCTGCCTGGAGTTTGCATGTTCTCCCTGTGCCTGCGTGGGTTTCTTCCCATTCTCCAAAGATATGCTGGTAGGTTAATTGGCTCCTGTTTAAATTAGCCCTAGTATGTGAGTTAGGATCTGCAGATTGAAAACTCCTTGAGGGCAGGGACTGATTTGAATGCATAATATATACAGTATGTAAGGAGCTGCTTGAATTGATGGTGCTATTTAAGCACCTGTAATAAATAAAATATTGCTCTGATTGTTAGTGTGTAATTATTACATGTGTACCTGGCCACCACCTAATCCGCATAGGGTGCAGTATGCTATTGTGTTTTTAGATTTTATTGTGTTAATATTTTACTCTGCATAAATAAAGTTTTATTGTTTATATATAAATGTCTGATGGTGCCCATAAAGTCCATGGACTGCAGTGCAATTTAATTTTGGTTGTAAGTATAGAGGTCTTGATACTGTTGGATATACTGTAGCATAGATGATGAGTTTTGAGGAGTGCCCACTACAAAAGTTCATGACACTCAGGGGTCACTTCAAGATTTTTTTTTATTGAGGGCCAACTCACACTGGCCCACAGCCAAATCGCAGGGCAGCCAACGCGATTAATCACTGTCCCCCTTTTTTTTGTTTTAAACAAACTTTATGTGAAGTTTACAACACTTACACTTCACACACTGCAATGTAGGGTGGAGCAATGCGCCGTCCTGCCTGACATTGCAGTGTGATTCGGGCCGGTGCGCTGCGATAAAATGTAGCATGTTTGCATTTTATTGCAGCACGCTGCAGCGCATCGCTAGGCTGCATTGCAGTGTGAATGGGACACATAGGAAACAATTGTTTCCTGTTTGTCTCTGCGGCGACAGACATTTTACTGTGTGGTAAAAGTCTGTCACCGATTATCAATTCAGGCCGTGAATAAAGTTATCAGATAAAGCCAACGTTTTCTAGGGAAAATGTCTCCCCCTACCCCTGCATTGCATACACAAGAAAAACATTGCCGCCGGTTTTGGCTAACATCAAGCGTAGTATCTGTTCTGATCAGTGTCCAGTAGGGGTGCTACACCTTCATTCTGGGCTACTGGGAGCTGGAATGGCTGGCTGTATAGTATCCCTGCTGGTATGATGGGGACTTTGAAGGCTAGTACCAGCTAGAACAGAAACCGTGGCATCAACAGGCAGTTGGGGCACAGGAGTAATTCCCCCGGGGGGAAACTGGATGGGCCCAGTTCCTCCCTGGTTTGAATGGATCTACCTTGTCTGGCCATGGGCTGGGAAGGCAGAGAGTTTGCAGGGTCTGTGCCCCCTGATAATGGTCATCTTAGGAATGCTCTTAGTAACACTTGGGTGTGGGACCCCACGGTGTGAATTTTTTTTTCTACACTGCACTTTTTAGGGCTCTGCTTTTTGGCTAAATCTGGGGCAATTTTTCTTACCAGGCCTCTGGGCCTAGCCAGTGCCCATTGCACGGCCACTTATGTAATTTTTTTTTTCTTCAAACGTTTGTCACTTTTTCACTTTTGTCTGTGTGTGTTTTTTTCACTGGATGGAGGGTGCGAGTCCTTGGGCTTGCCCTGGAGTCTAGAGGGAGAATGTGTAACCAATAGATTCCTTCCTCCCCTAAACCTGGGTTGCCTCTTTTCGGGAATGCCCCTCGACCTAGTGCTTAGTGGTCGGCTTTGGCTGGCCACGAGGAGAGGGGGCCGCCAGGCCTTTTGGCTAGGTGGACCAAGTTCGTAACCTTGTCCCTGTCAGGAGCCTTGCGCCCTGGGGGTTCAGGGAAAGGTCTTACTCCTTCGAGAGGTGGACAAAAGCACACCCTTTTTGTTCTCTTAATGAATTTTCGTTTTCAGCACCACCGTGGATTAAAAAATAAAAACTGGTTTGGCTCAAGCCCCAATATAGATCTCCCCTTTGTAGCTCATAGCAAGTCCACGGTTTCAGCCTCAAGGTAGGGGGAGGCATTATCTCCAGAACACGTTGGCTTTATCTGTTAACTTTATTTAAAAAAAAAAATATTTGACCTCTGTGTACCATGAACTTTTGTACTGGGTGCCCCTCAATACCCAACCCAGAGTTTATCACTTATTTTCTAGAACTAAGCAGCAGGATCATGGCGTTACCTCTCATGCACGACCAATAAATTGGTATTGCTGATCATGAAAAACATATTTAGCTTCCCAATGGAGGTGGATGGTTTTAAAAAAAGCATCCACAGTCTGCATGTTATCCTATATTTTCCCATAGCTACAGCTGTTTTGCTCTCAGCAATAGAATTTAGGTATATTCTAGAGTAAATGTAATGTACTATTTTTTTTTATATCTACATTTATTACGAAAGATAAGTACATTTCCCAAGCCAATACAAGCATAATAACCACAAAAGAAATATTGAGCATCTTTTTAGTAATCATACATAAAGGGTTGTACATACAGTAGTACACCTAGTTTTTCATACAAAGCTCGTTATACAGTCACCCATATTGTCCAGATAACATTGATTTATTCAGTGTATATAATTTACTTTTAGCAGCTGTTTATTATTAAGTGCAAGGAGAAATATTGGAAAGAGGCTGGGGATTGGGAGATCTAAATGGAGGCTGGACAATGAAAATTATTAGGAGGAAGCTGAGCAATGAGATTTATAAATGGGAGGCTTGGCAGCGAGAATTATCAGAAAGAGAATTGGAAAATTGAGCAAGTAAAGGAGGCCAGGCCGTGACAATTATTAGATGAAGAGTGGGCAGTAAGAATTTTTTAGATGAAGACTGGACAATGAATCTATTAAATGGAGGCTGGACAAGGAAAATTATTAGGAGGCTGGACAATGAGGTTTATAAATGGATTTTGGCTGGGAGAAGTATTAAAAGAAGGATGGGTAGTAAGACTTATAGTTGGAAGCTGGATGATGAGAATTATTAGGAGGCTAGGTAGTGGGATTTATTAGAAGGAGGCTGGGCAATGAGAATTATTAGAAGGAGGCTGGGCAAAGAGACTTACAAATGAACACTTGGCAGTGAGAAATGTTAGATTGCAGAAAGGCGGAGAGATTTAGAAACGGAGGCTGTGCAATAAGGAATTATTAGAAGCAGGCTGGGCAGTGAGACTTATACATAGAGGTTGGACAGTGATAATTATTAAAGGGGTTGGACAGTGATAATTATGAAAGGGAGTATAGGCACTTCTAACTAGAAACTGGATACTGAAAATTATTAGAAGGTGGCTGGATAGTGAGTACTATTAAAGGGAAGCTGGGTAAAGAGATTTATAAATGGAGGCTGGACAGTTTGAATGTCTACATAGAGGCAGGGCAAAGAGATTCATAAATGGAGGCTGGGTAGTGAGAATTATTAGGAGGCTGGGCAATGAAACTTGTAAATTGAGGCTTAGTGAGAATTATCATATGGAAACTAGGCAATACAACCTATAAATTAACACTGGATATTGAGAATTATCACATTTATTATTGCATAGAAACTGGCCAATTAGAATTATCAGATAAAAGTTGCGCAGTGTTAATTATATGCTAAAGGCGTTTAGATAAAGACCTAAGTAATGGGTGGGATTTGAAAGCACCAAAAAAAAATTGTTCAATTGTAAAATGCATAAAGTTTATTATACAGAGATTAAAAAGAACCACACAGTTCCATTACAAAAAACACATAATATAAGATCAATATCACATGATTGTCATATGAATACACATCAATCCCCTAAAAGGGTACCCATAAGGTCGCGATTACATGAATAGAACCCTAATGCATTTCAACTTAAAGGTTCTTCCTCAGGGGCTTGGTAAGATAGGTCATTTCTACAAGAGAACAATATAATGGCCAAAAAGTACAAAAGTAATATACAAGAAGAGTTACATCAATACTGACACGTTTCATATCACAATGAACTACACTCACAGTGCTGGTGATTGTATTGCTGTGAGTGTATTTCATTGCGATATGTAATGTGTCATACTATATTGATGTAACTCTTCTTGTATATTACTTTTGTACTTTTTTGGTTATTACCGTATTTATCGGCGTATAACACGCACAGTCGTTTTACACGCACCCTAACTTTAAGATTCAGGAAAAAAAACTTTCCACAGTCCCTGCGTATAACACGCAGGCACAGTTTACCCTCTATTTTCAGGGTACAAAAGTGAGTGTTATACACCAATAAATACAGTATATTGTTCTCTTGTAGAAATTACCCATTTTACCAACACCCTGAAGAAGGCTACTGGAGTTTAAACATGTTGGGGTTCTGTTCATGTATTAATGACGCTTTGGGTTCCCTTTTAGTGGATTGATGGGTATTCATTTGACAATCATGTGATATTGATTTTTTTTATTATGTGGTACTTTTTAATCTGTGTATAATAAATGTATAAAATTTTACGTGAACAACTTTTTTGGTGCCTTCAAAGTCCCACCCATTACTTACTGTGTATGTCTTTACGTTATAGCACTTTTGAGGATGTGGCACCCCTAGAAAAAAAAGGCAGCCTGGCCGACATAATTAGGTTAAGCTAGAGGCTTAGTATAAACTGCGGTAAGCTGAGCAGTGTGATTTACCAGCGGGAAGTCCACATGTGAGAATGACCTGTGGATGAAAGGCTGGAATTTTTTTTGGAGACTGGCCATTGAGATTTGTGAATTAGAGGCTACTGGTGGAACTTACCATCTGGAGACTGGCCATCGAGATTTATGAATTAGAGACTGGACAACGAGAAAAATCAGATAGAGGCTAAACTAACCAGATTGTCAAGGCAGAAGGCAAGGCAGTTACCAGCTGAAGGCCCACAAGTCAGAATTAGTACTGAAGGACAGGCTATTGGTATTTTTGTATCTGAAGATCTAACAGTGAGAAATATTCGATAGAAGCTTGTCAGTTAATTAGACAGACACTTGAGACCACTGAGAAATAATAGCTGGAAGCTGAATTTTGAGAAGTATCAGAAGAGGGTGGCCACTTATTAGTTGGGTTGAATGAGAGTCAACAACCGGACTAAACTCTGACGGTTATGTGCTACAATGTGTCCAGGCTCATAGGGCCTATGTGTCTGCCAGTACATGGTCATATGGAGACGTACAGTCCTGTAGATTCCTACAGTGTTAGAGTAGCACAATGCTTTGCAGGTCTGTCCGAATGCACCTTCATGTAACACCTGGGGCAGTTATCAGGAAATCTCTGCTGTAGAACCAAAGTTTGTCTAAATAAGCAATATGTCATAGATTTAACACTGGGCTTTTTTAAATGTCTTTGGGGACTAAAGTTGGATGTGTCAATGATTGCTTTTATTAATGTTATCCTGCTTAATTTTTTATCTACTTACTTAAAGTTTATTTAAAGCCATTTTATTTTACTTTTGGGATGTATTAGGGAAGGGTTAAAACCCCACTCGGCTTATTTTACTATGTGTGTTCCACTGAAAAAAAGAAAGTTTTGTCAGCGGGACTTTAAATGAGGCCAATCACCATGCGGAGTGAGCATGTAAGGTATATGGTATTGCTTGATTGGGTTCCAACACAAAAGGGGGAGTTGATTGAGGACTTGCAATGAGAAGTGTATGACACAGAGCAGTCTTAGCAAGGAGCATTTTTTATTATGCCTTGTGATATAATATCAAGCATACTGAATGACAAAAATTGCATCCACAAAATCGCATGAACATGTTACAAATTACACATGCGTAACATCATGATACTTGGCATATCGTGAAATAAAAACAAGTCCTGCACAATATGAACCACTGGAGGTGCTTGATAGTATGATGAGAATCTAGGAGTAAAACACTATACAAAACATAAAATCATCTGTATCAACATCATGCATCTATATATGCCCGACGCGTTTCATTGGGATATACCAACTCTTCAGGGGCGAATGCAATGGTGATCTATAAAAGACATAACCATATGATAACATTTTGTAGTAGAATATTATAAATATACAGAACAAGATAAATAATCCTATAAATACTCACGTCAACTGTATAGATGTGAGTACAGGACCAAGGCCGTTAAAATTGTCCGGCATGGGAGCTGAGGTAGGGACACATGGACAGACAGCGAGCACTGTGGATTCCCCAATGTGTGAATGCGAAAGACAATGGGCCAGGGATTCGACTTCACTTCCTGTCCCACAACAAGGAAGTGGAAAATCTTCCCTTTAAAATCAACATGCAAATAGCAATTTGACTGTCCAATCTTCTTTATATCCACCAACAACTATGTAGTGCAAGGCTCTGCCTGATTGGATACAGATGGGTTGGATAGTTTAGGAAAATTCTTATATTATATAATTGTTGTAAACCTATAATAGATTGCACAAGGATTGAACGATCAGACTTTGACATGTATGGTAACCCTAATGCCGCGTACACACGATCGGACATTCCAACAACAAAACCGTGGATTTTTTTCCGACGAATGTTGGCTTAAACTTGTCTTGCATACGGTCGCACAAATGTTGTTGGAAATTTTGATCGCCAAGAACGCAGTCACATACAACACGTACGACGGCACTATAAAAGGGAAGTTCAATACCAAGTGCGCCACCCTTTGGGCTCCTTCTGCTAATCTTGTGTTAGTAGAAGTTTGGCGAGAGATGATTCGCGCTTTTCAGCTACGTGCTTTTCAGTCCGTTACAGCGTGAAGAATGTGCTATCTCCATTACGAACGCTAGTTTTACCAGAACGAGCGCTTCTGTCTCATACTTGATTCAGAGCATGCGTGGAATTTTGTGCGTTGAAATTGTCAACACACGATCGGAATTTATAAGAACGGATTTTGTTGTTGGAAAATTTGAAAACCAGCTCCGATGGGGCCTACACACGGTCGGAATTTCTGACAACAAGCTCCCATCAAACATTTGTTGTCGGAAATTCCAATCGTGTGTACGCGGCATTAGACAGATGTCACCAGAAAATGGGCCCCATTGGACTATTTCCTGTTGATGTGGCAGCTCAATATTTAGAATTTATGACCACTTTCAGTCCCAGTGGTCAACAGGACAAATAGCGTGGATGCATCTCCTAATCAGGGACATGCACAGCAATAAAAACCTGACAGTGTTGCCAACACTTTCACATTCTATCCAAAAAAAAAAAAAAAAATTGGGCTTTAGATACACTTTATACCAAGGGTGGGCGATTAATTTTCCCAGGGAACCACCTGAGAAACAGCGACTGTTGTGGAGGACCAAACTTAATTCTCCTCAATATTATTTTTGCCCTGGGATGGTCTGTAAGTACATAAACATGTAGAAAGCAAACACCTGGTGTAGTGCTGCACAATTAATCGTTAAAAAAATCATGATCTCGATTCAACCCCCCTGACGATCTCCATTGCAGAGTTTGCTGATTCTTTCATATAACAAGTGGAGAGACTTATCAGCTGTCAAATAAAAATATCCGGGCAGTCTGCCAAGTTTTTAACAGGAAACCTAACTAATGCTTCCTTCTTAGATCAAGGAGATAAACTTCTGTGTGTGTAAGGCCCCTTTCACACTACTGTGACTTCAAAGTTGCGCAAATTTACCCTGATTTTGCAGCGCGATTTTGCCGCGATTTCAGGGAATGTCTGTGTAGGTGGCATCAAAATCTGACCAAAGTAGTGCAGGGACTACTTTGAAGTCGGAACGACTTGAAGTCATACTAATATGAAAGGTTGTCATTGGAAATCATGGGAAACGACTTGTCATGCTACTTTGCAATCACAAATTGTGGGACAAGTCGTATGAGTGTGAAAGGGGCCTAAAGAAAACATCCGGCCAGTCTGCCAAGTTTTTAACAACAATAAACATTTTAACTAACTTTCTTCTAAGAGCAAACTTCTGTGTGTAAATGCAGAAAGTTTAAACACTTAAAGACTAAGGCCTCGTACACACGACCGAGGAACTCGTCGGAAAAGACGCATCGTTTTCCTCGACAAGTTCCTTGTTAGTCTTTTCGAGAAACTTGACAAGCTTGCTTTGCGTACACACGGTCAAGACAAAATCTCCTCGTTCTCAAACGCTGTGACGTACAACACATACAACAGCAGGGGAAGTTCGATTCCACTGGCACAACTCTTGGGGCCGCTTTTGCTAATCTCATGTTACTGCGTGTTAAGTAAAAGTTTGGTATAAGACAATTTGCACTTTTCAGACTGTTACAGCGTGACAAATGTGCTATCTCCATTACAAACGCTACTTTTACCGAAGGTGCGCTCCCGTCTCACACTTTATTCTGAGCATGCGTGGGTTTCTTAGCATACACACGATCGCGTTTCTCGTCGAAAACCAGCCCGACAAGGAAATTGAGACTCCTGTCGAGGAAAAAGAGAACTTGTTCTCTTTTTTCCTCGTCCAGTTCCTCGACAGTTTCCTTGATGAAAAACGTACACACGACCGGTTTCCTCGGCAAAAAAGCTCTGCCACCAAAAAAAGCTCTGCCACCAAGGAAAACGGTCGTGTTTACGAGGCCTAAATCTTTTTCTGACACTTGTTTCTTAAAGGAGTTCTATGCATTAAGGTGAAAAAAAATCATTATTTTCCTCAAAATTCTACAAACAATACCCCATAATGACAACATGAAAGAAGTTTGTTCCAAATCTTTGCAAATCTATTTAAAATAAAAAACGAGAAAAAAAAAATCCCATGTACAGTACATGAGTATTCACAGCCTTTGCCATGACACTCAAAATTGATCTCAGGTGCATCCTGTTTCCACTGATTATCCTACAGATGTTTCTACAACTTGATTGGAGTCCACCTGTGGTAAATTCAGTTGTTTGGACACTATTTGGAAAGGCACACGCTTGTCTATAAAAGGTCCCACAGTTAACAGTGCATGTCAGAGCACAGACCAAGCCATGAAGTCCCCGGAATTTTCTGTAGACCTCAAAGACAGGACTGTATCAAGGCACAGATCTGGGGAACGGTACAAAAAACTTTCTGCAGCATTGAAGGTCCGAATGAGCACAGTGGCCTTCATCATCCGTAAAGGGAAGAAGTTTTGAACCACCAGGACTCTTCCTAGAGTGGGCCGCCCGGCCAAATTGTGCGATTTGGGAGAGAAAGGCCTTAGTCAGGGAGGTGACCAACAACCTGATGGTCACTGTGACAGCACTCCAGTGGAGAGAGGAGAACCTTCTAGAAAAACAACCATCTCTGCAGAACTTCAACAATCAGGCCTGTATAGTAAAGTTGCCAGACTGAAGGCACTCCTCAGTAAAAGGCACATGACAGCCTACCTGGAGTTTGCCAAAAGGCACCTTAAGGTCTCAGAACATGTGAAACACAATTCTCTGGTATGATGAAACAAAGATTGAACTCTTGGGCCTTCATGACAAGCGTCATTTCTGGAGGAAACCAGGCACCGCTCATCACCTGGCCAATATCAACCCTACAGTGAAGCATGGTGGTGACAGCAACAGGAACTGGGAGTCTAGTCAGGATCGGGGAAAGATGAATGCAGCAATGAACAGAGACACTGTTGATGAAAACCTTCTCCAGAACACTCTGGCCCTCAGACTGGGGTGAAGGTTCATCTTCCAACAGGACAACAACCCTAAGCACACAGCCACGATAACAAAGGAGTGGCTATGGGCCAACTCTGTGAATGTCCTTGATTGGCCCTGCCAGAGCCCAGACTTGAACCCAATTGAATACCTCTGGAGAGATCTGAAAATGTTTTTTCACCGATGCTCCCCATCTATCCTGATGGAGTTTCATGGGTCCTGCAAAGAAGGATTGAAAAACTGCCCAAAAATAGGTGTGCCAAGCTTATAGCATCATACCCAATAAGACCTGAGGCTGTAATTGGTGCCAAAGGTGCTTCAACAAAGTATTGATCGAAGGCTGTGAATATTTATGTACATGGGATTTTTTTGTTTTTTATTTTTAATAAATTTGCAAATTTTACAGGCAAACTACTTTCACATTGTCTTTATGGGTTATTGTTTTGTAGAATTTTGAGGAAAATAATTAATTTAATCCATTTTGGAATAAGGCTGTAACACAACAAAATGAAAAAGCGAAGCGCTGTGAGTATTTTCTGCACTGTATTTTATCAATTTTAATAACCAACAATATGTTATCCTTTTTCATTTGTATTTAAAATTGGAACTCATTTATCATTTCTCATTTCTGCATTTTTTTTCCATTAAAGTCCAATATAAAATAATCACATACAGCCAGGTGAATGCTGTATATCTGCAAATATTTTCCTAGTCAAAGTACATTGCCTATTTCTATGAACGTATTTAATTTTTCATACACAGTGAAACCGCAAGCATCATGTACTGAATACTGAAATTGAAAAGGAATCGCTCACTGGAAAATGGTGATTCTTTGGTGCTTGTCCTCTTTCCTTTGGTATAAATCATTCCACTAGGCATGGTAAATAGAAATGTGCTTTTTAGATGAAATTTCTGATCCAAAAAAAAGGTCCTTTCCAGGTCTTTCTGAACTCCATCTAGAAACATCCTAGCCCCTCTAATAAATATCCAAATTGCACTATTGTTTGTTACACAACAGTAGGGATGAGCTTTATGTTCGAGTCGACCATGAGTTCGACTCGAACATTGGCTGTTCGCCCGTTCGCCGAACAGTGAACAATTTGGGGTGTTCGTGGCAAATTCGAAAAGCCGCGGAAAACACCCCTTAAAAGTCTATGGGAGAAATCTAAAGTGCTAATTTTAAAGGTTAATATGCAAGTTATTGTCATAAAACGTGTTTGGGGACCCGGAGCTATAATGAATTGTCGGGTCCCGGCAATACAGATCAAAGTAATTGAAAGTCATTGAAAAATAAAAAATTAAAACAAAAATGGCGTGGGGTCCCCCCCAAAAAATCCATACCAGACCCTTATCCAAGAAAGCAACCTGGCAGGCCACAGGAAAAGAGGGGGGGGGGCGAGAGAGCGCCCCCATCCTGAACCGTACTAGGCCACATGCCCTCAACATGGGGAAGGATGTCCCCATGTTGATGGGGACAAGGGCCTCATCCCCACAACCCTTGCCCGGTGGTTGTGGGGGTCTGTGGCCGGGGGGCTTATTGGAATCTGGAAGCCCCCTTTAACAAAGGGGAACTCCAGATCCCGGGCCCCCCTATGTGAATTGGTAAGGGTACCCCTACCATTTCACAAAAAAGTGTGAAAATGTTAACGACAGGGAACGGCTTGGGACAAGTCCTTTATAAAAATAGAAAAACGATTCCAGCGATGTCAGTCACGATGTCCAGCGATGCTCTCTCCAGCGAGGAATGACGCACGATCCTGCCTGGACCGGAGGCACCCGGCCGAATGACGCGCAAGCTCTTTGACAGCTCTTTTATAACCGAGGGAGGGGACACCCGTGACTGGGTGACCCCGCCCCTCTGACGCAACGGGGGTTTCCTGTGACGCGTCAGAGGGGGCGGGGTCACACGTCATGGGTGGCCCTGCCCTCGGTTATAACTATAAAAAACCCCCAGGTACGAAATTTAAAGGAATATTTCACTTTTATTGGTTCACTTTAAGCATTATTAAAATCACTGCTCCCGAAAAATGGCCGTTTTTAAAACTTGTTTTTGCATTGATACATGTCCCCTGGGGCAGGACCCAGGTCCCCAAACACTTTTTCTAAAAATAACTTGCATATTAACCTTTAAAATTAGTACTTTTGATTTTTCATGCTCGTATCCCATAGACTTTAACGGTGTTCGCGTGTTCGAACAAATGTTTTGCCTGTTCGCATGTTCTGCTGTGAACCGAACCGGGGGGTTAACATCTACACACCAGTCAATTACTTGCAATTTTTGGCAAAGTAACGCCCGTGGTATGAATGCATTTTATGGACACATTTAAAACAACCCTTTTCCAAAGGAACCCCATAACAAGTTTTTGGATTAAGGGAAACTTCTGCTAAAACAAGTCATTGGGGGGCCAGTGGGAAGAATGTCCTCTTCACAGTGGTGCGCAGAATGCCCCCCATACAGACAGCTAAAAACGATCATTGGTGTCATGTTGCTTGCACTTGGGAATAACAAGGCTCCATCAGATGGAAATTCAATCGGCCACAGTTCAAGAAACCCCTAGCAACCTCTGGCAGAACCCTGGTGGAGAATGGCTGATTTTAAAGCCCAACTTGGTGAACTTTGAAAATGATCCCTTGCAGTGGAGCTGCACCCAAACTGCAAAGTTTTACTGCTCTAGGGGAGAGGAAAAGCACTTCAACTTTCCTGATCTTCTACTCCCCCCAGCAGATGGCACTCGCCAGCACTTTGGCAGTGGACTATCCCTACACGTCAAGTGCAGCGCGACGGGCCCTGCCTTGGTCACGATGATGTCTGGACCATGGACTACTGAAAGGTAGAGGAGATAACACTGTGGGGACTGGTCTAGCAGTGTGGAAGATCAAGTATGTAAATCTTCATTACTTCTAGACCTAATTGAGCAATCAGCCCTTGCAACGTGGGAGCACCCTTACTGCAAGGGATCATTTTAAAGTTTACTGGTTCTGAATTAGCCCTTCGCGCACTAAATTTTTACAGTTTCCTGGAGTTGGACTTCAAGGTAAGAGTAGCCAAATCTAAAGGTTCTGTGTAGCTAAAGCTTTTTAGTTTTGGATGAGAGAAAATCCCATAAAAGTCAAGGGAATTCCCATCTTATAGGTAGATTCAGTAGGAGTTAGGCCGGCTTATCATTAGATAAGCCGACCTAACTCAGAATCTAAGCCGACTTATGTTTAAGTGTATGCTCAAACAGATATGCTTAAACATATCTAAGATAGGATGGCTTGCGCCGTCCTATCTTAGATTGTAATATTTCGGATGGCCGCTAGGTGGCGCTTCCATTGCGGTTGGCGTAGAATATGTAAATGAGTCAATACGCCGATTCACGAACGTACGCCCGGCCGCCGCAGTACATTTACGCCGTTTCCGTAAGGCATTATCAGGCCTAAAGTTATTCCATCTATTAGATGGAATAGTAATGTTAAAGTATGGCCGCCGTTCCCGCTTCGAGATTCTAAATTTTTACGTCGTTTGCGTAAGTCGTCCGCGAATAGTTTACGTCCACGTCAAAATCAATAGGCCCTTGCGGCGTACTTAGCCGCAATGCACACTGGAAAATGTAGGCGCCCGGCACATGTGCAGTAAAAAAAAAAAAGTCAAAAATGTAAGGTCAAGCCCTATTAACATAAAACACGCCCCCCTTACACACATTTGAATTTGGCGCCCTTACGCACGCCCGCTTTAGGCTACGCCCCCGTAACTTAGCAGGCAAGTACATGAATGTGAATCGTGTACTTGCCTAACTAACTTACGGCGGCGTAGCATAAACACGCTAAGCTACACCGCCGTAAGTGTAGGCACATCTACCTGAAACTTAAATGTTTGAATTTTCTCTCACTTTCTGTCTCAGTGACAACTATCACCAGTACAAATAAAGTGGACAAATCCCCCCCTGACAGCAATAGAAACCTGACAGAGGACCTAACCATTTATATACACCGAATTTGCCTTAAATTACACTTTAAAGTGACACTAAACTCCTCTTTCTTTAATGTTAACCTGCCTGGCGGTCTTCCCGAGTCTGACTCGGGGTTAGATTTTCCTGCTGCGAGCGGAAACCCCGAGTCAGACTCGGGCTTGCCTCGCTAGATCCACAGGCACAAGTTACTTACCTTGTCCCTGGATCCAGCGATGCCACCGCGCTGTGTGAGCGAGCGGGACCTCGCTCGATTCACACAGTGCCTCCGTGTGACGCCGATCTCCGTTCCCTGCGACGTTACGACGCACGGGGACGGAGAACGGCGCCAAATTCAAAAAAGTAAACAAACACCTTACATACAGTATACTGTAATCTTATAGATTACAGTACTGTATGTAAAAAAAACACACCCCCCTTGTCCCTAGTGGTCTGTCCTGTGTCATGCATGTCATTTTATATAATAAAAACGTTTCTTTCTCCCTGCAAACTGTAGATTGTCCATAGCAACCAAAAGTGTCCCTTTATGTCAAAAATAGTTTTAGATCAGCTAAAAAACAGCGATAATAAATTATAATCACTTGCAGAATTGTGCGATAGCGATTTGTGGGGAAATTCGTCATAAAAAAAAAAAAATAATGACAGCAACAATTCTGCAACTGAGCAAATTTCAGTGATTTTGATTTGATTACATTATTGAATAATTTTTATTATAATTATATTATTATTTGTTATAATTATTTATAATTATTTATTATATTATAATTTATAATTTTGTTTTTAAAAAAATTTCATACCCGGGATGCCTATTAGAATCTTGTTTGGTCAGATTTAAAGTGAGTTATTTCTAAAAATTACAGACCTACAATATAAAACGCCAAATTTCCTTGCAAATAATGGTACCGCTTTTAGCATGTTTTTTCTGACAGAATCATACCGCCAGGGAGGTTAATTGTTCTAAAATATCAAATATGCCATGACTATTTCTTTTTTTTTTTAAGTC